>NC_059373.1:34272780-34460280 GCF_019703515.2 Myxocyprinus asiaticus
GGGGGTTTTCGCTTTGTGTTACATGAAAACCGCAAGTCTGATCAGTTAGACAAGACATAATCTCGAATCAGAACAGTCTGAAGGTCTGTGCCGAGTTTGGTGGATGTAGATTAAAATCTCTAGGCGGAGTTACAATTTATATTTTTTTGTCTTTGTTTAGGGATTTTGGAAAAAACCTAAATCAAGTCTGTAGAATAACAGTATATTAGCTTTGTTAAGCCAACATAAAAATACATATTACATACAAACATTGGGTAAATTGGGTTTAACTTTTCAGAATAATCTAAACATAATTAACTAAACAATTATATTTATAATTAACAATTCTCTCGACTTGGATGCCATCTTGGAATAATTTAATGAATACATGATTGCAGATGCTCCCTTAGAATTTGGCCAAAATGGGGATGTTAGGCAACAGACTCGCTGCCTTGCTTTTAATACAGCACTTTGTACCTTTGATCCCTCAACATTCTGTCTAGGTAGGCAGCACACTAGGCATTGGATATATGGAGAAAGACATGAAAGAGTACAGATAAGAATGTGAAAGAGAGAGGGAGACAGAGAGAGAGAGAGAGAGAGAGAGAGAGAGAGAGAGAGAGAGAGAGAGAGAGAGGAATGAAGGCAGATTTGCAGTTTTGTGAGAATGTAGTGTTGTTAATGTTTAATGCTCACTGCATAAGCACTCAAGCCCACTGCTGTGGCTTCCACACATCCTCCAGCTACAAGCATACTCATTACCATGCCTGAAATTACCCTTTGACCTCTGCTCCAGATGGCTTGTGCTTTCATTTTTTGGCAAAAAGAAGAGAGTTTTTTAACTTTATTCGTACATATCACCCCCTACTGGTTGAGTTGATCAAAGGTGGACATTTATAGTAAAAAAATAAAGGACTTAAATATTGAGTTGTTTCTCACCCACACCTATCATATTGCTTCTGAAGACATAGTTTTAACAACTGGAGCCGTATGGATTACTTTTATGCTGCCTTTATGTGTTTTTTGGAGCTTCAGAATTTTGGTCACCATTCACTTGCCATTTAAAATCTTCATTTGTGTTCTGCTAAAGAAAGACAGTCATACATATCTGGGCTGGCATGAGGGTGAGAAAATTTCCATTTTCATTTTGGGGTGAACTATCCCTTTAATGTAAAATTACAAATTAACTAAGCAATTTGTAGGTTGATTCCCCAAAAAGTGTAACAATGTGCCACTATCAGAACATAAATCTGTATACCAACCTGCAACCTTGGCTATCTGTTTTTGACCAATGGAAGATAGGGGGAATATTTAAGGAATCTATTTGAAAATCTTTATTTTTGCAGTTCTGTTTGATGACACCATCGGCGCAGAAATTACACACTTAACCTTTAATTCCAACTGGGAAAAGGAATGGGGAGTAGGAGGTGTATTTACTTTTGAAAAAGGAAAAGAGCAGTTTATGTTCTCCAGGGACCTTCTGACAATAATTTCTCACTGATGATGATCTCTCTGAATTCCAGCTCATTTTTCTCCTTTGGATATGCATTCATGTGTGGCAGCTCAGGGCAGCTGGTCACCAGTTCCTTTAAAGCGGAGAGTGTAATCTATCAATTCGTAAAGCTGGATGAATAGAGAAACAGTGTGTGAGCACATAAACACATAAAATACACCCTTCCCTTACAGCGACACATCAGCATATTGGAACTGAATACACTGACATGGACGGTTATCAAAATATGAATTATGACATCCTAATTGTTGTCTGCATTCCATAATATGGGCTTTTTCTTTTTTTTTTTCTTCTTTTTTTTTTGCATGTGTGGAGAAACTGAATATCGTAGTGGAATTTAATTGTTATGGAGTAATGTGAATTCTAAACATAGCTCATGGCGCATTGTCCATACCCTGGCATTTGAGGACTATTTTTGTCTGTTTTAATGCCAGAAACACCCAAAGGAAAATTGTATTGCACAGAGGTTGCTCTTACGATCTACTGCAGAGACCCAGCATTCAAGACGACCTTCTAACCGCAGATATCAGTAATAATGAGCTTCCTATCGTAACTCACTGAGTCCAACAAATGCCTGTTAGTGGCTGCATACAGGCATGACTGCAGGACTTGAAGCCCTTTAATTCTCTTTAATTGCCCTTTGAGGCCAATCAAAGCACAGAGGATAAACCTTCAATGCTGCAGATCCCAGATCAGCCTTGCTCTTTTAATCTGGATGTTATGTCATTAGTCACTGACAAGCATAACGGATCCTGGGACAGTTTAAAGTGACTCCATATCAGTAATGGCAATCAGAGCATTCCTCTCTGATCCCTCAGGTTATATCTCAGGTTACACTTAAAAGTACATGTAGGACTCTAGCCTGGCCTGGATTTTTAAAACACACATCTGGGGTTATAAGGGACCCTGAAAAAGAAGAGAATATAGTTCTTTCTTTTCTTAACTTTTCCTCTGTGCATCATCTGGCCCTCAATGCCATGATTTCTCTCATGTCTGAAGTACATGACAATCAGAGGTCGCATTGAAACGCATACAAAAATGTTTACGGCTTCACAGACTTTGATGGTCCCTGGTAATTTTGTGTTTAAATTTAGCGGGCTGAAACGATAGTAGTCTTAGACTTCATACTGACACCCGTCGGTGTGGATGCAGCATCACACAAAAACAAAAGTTTTCAGTTGCCAAGTTTCGTTTGTATGAATACCATATTCACATGTATATTTGTCACCCATGAGGAGTTTATTCCACAGGCAAATGTGTCCAATAATAGGGTTGTAGTGATGAGTGTTCAGCTGGACATGCGATCTCAACATGGTGGACAAGATGGTGCAACCTGCCCCATTTGGCATTAAAAAAAAAAAAAAAGATGTCTTACCTTTTGTGGTAAAACATCTTCCTTTAGGAGTAAAACTTCTTTACAATGGAAACTTAGTGCACTTTTAAAGAGAGCAATGAGACTTGTTTGAGGGGCCCAGTGACACTTGATAAGCCTTGGACTAAAAAAAACAACACCACATTACAGCCTGAACAAAACTATGTTTGGTATATTTGGCACATTGTAAGTGTTTAAGCTGAATAAAAGCAAAGTAACCATTTAGAAAAGTAGGAGAACGTTTGCAAATCACGAGTCTGTGTAGCAATCAAAATCAATGAACTTCAACAACCATTGGACATCGGAGCTTTGTTTTGTTGTGTAATGACGACATCTAGTGGTCAACGTGAGAACAACCACAACTCGAACAATAGCGGTCGACATTCGATCGGTCTCGGAATCAGAAGACACTATGGAATAAAGTCAGTTCCCGTTACAGTGCTAAAATGTCAGCAACACGCTTTCTGAATTGCCCATTTGAGATTATTCTGTCATATAATTAAAGTTGTAAATCAAAATATGTACTAAACGTGTTTATCTTGACATGATACACGTTTTATAAAGATTATGAGAGACTGTCTTGAGCAGCAGTTAACCCCCAGCAAGGATTCTAGGAAGCTGCGAGATCACATTCACATAACATTGTCCTTTTACTGGGAACTGACATGTTTGCCAAAGAAGATACTATATATTAAAAAAAAAAATAAAATAAAAAAAAAAAACATTCCTGGACGCTTTTTCCTCCACCCTTATTCTGGCAGGTCCCGCCTCCTGCGTTCGGATTGGCTACTAAGAGCTACTTACAAGCGGTCTGCGATTGGCCAGTTGAGAAGTCGTTCATATCGCCTAAAAAACAATAGTAAACAGAGGGACATCATATCGTACAAGTTGCAGAAAAATAAACAGCCACTAAGTTGGAAGTTCAGTGCGAATATTAAATGGTTAACATTAGACAAGACAAAATTATCACATGCATTTAAATAAGCCGTTTAAAGATAATGGGGACGATGTAACATCGCAGCTTCCGGTGTATGAAAGTGTGTGTTTATACTCTCTTCTGTCCTATACAACTGATAGACCTATTTACTATACAGTATATTCCATACAGCTCAATATACGATATGTAACATCATTTGTCACTTCTTTTCTATAACTTCTTATCATTAATTAATTCTGCAATTAGTTTTAATAATTTAGAACGTTTAACTATTGAGTGCTTAAACTTAAATTAATTGATCAAGATATGTAGCAAATTATCAAGACGTGTGTTTGTGTAGCAAACTTAATATCAAGACATTAAAAGTCATGTAAATTACATGTTTATTAAAAAGAATATTATTTCAAATTAACAATTAGAACAAAGGGATAGTTCACCCAAAAATGAAAATTCTCTCATTAATTACTCACCCTCATGACATCCCAGATGTGTATGAAGATTTTTAGAAGAATATTTCAGCTCTGTAGGTCTGTACAATGCAAGTGAATGGTGACTAAAACTCAGAAGGTCCAAATAGCACATAAGGGCAGCATAAAAGTAATCCATAAGACTCCAGTGGTTAAATCTATGTCTTCTGAAATGATATGATAGGTGTGGGTGAGAAAAAGATCAATATTTATGTCCTTTTTTGCTCTTTTATTCTTTTACTAAAAATAAAGTGAATGTGTAGATTTACGGTAGAAAAAGGACTAAAATATTTATTAATATTTAATTTTATATTTCTTGGCTTACATAAAAGTGAGAAATACACTGTCAACTGTGAATTAAAAATGTTGTTTTCCAACCTTGCTGTCTTATAATTATAATAATGCATCTGTCTCCATATATTATTTAATCAATTCAAGTTCTGCTTTAAATTGAATACAATTACCTTGAAATATTTTCAGTTCCAAGGGTGGCTATGTGCTTACCATCAATTCACTGTACCTACCAATATTGCAGTCAGCACTTTGACAAAAAAAAAAAAAAAAAAAAAAAAGAAAAGAAAAGAAAAGAAAAGTACATTACTGCTGCCTGGCTTCAAATTTAAGCTTCCTCCCCTATGGAATTGAACAACTGTTTAATTTCACTTTTACAAATACTTTTTTTTTTTTTTTAAAATAAAAAATAAAAATTTCCATACGGTCTTCTTTATATCTAAAACTGAATTTCTTCACATCCCATCTCTACCCAATAATGTATTTCTTTTTCACAGCATTCTCAGAAAAGTCTGAAATAGTTAATTACAAAAAATACATATTCTCTCATGGGAAATGATGGTTACCTTGATATTTTATATTCTTATTTTTGGCATACAATGAAACCATAGATGTGGGAGCCAGGCAAATGTCGCAATACACATTGAAACTAAACAGTCCACACTTTAGCACATTTTTTGGGAGGGAATTTGCGAATCCTACTATGGCCAAGGCAAAGCTCATAAGTATTAATTAGGTCATGCTACCGTTGCTAGGAAACCTTCCTGGAGCGTCCAATCACGTGACAGACATGATCATTAATTTTCATGAGCCAAGTCATATTAACAAGAGGAGCCTTCAAGGTTAGCTATAGCAACGAAATGCATAACAGAGCGGTCTCATAGTCATTCTATGGCGGTACTCTGGCGAAGAAACCAGATGCTGTTTTTTTAACTGGATGTCTATGGTGGAGATGCTTCGGCGTGCTGACTAAACTGCTTTTGTGAGGAAACAGCTCATCACATAATGAACTGACCATCTGGTCCGCTAATTTTTACATCTTCTGCTCTAAACAATCCTTCAGAATGAACTATGTGTGGGGTTTATCAAGATGAAATAGCTGTTTCACAAGTGAAGGCACTGATAATTTTGCGACAGGTAGGTGTCAGTTTTCGGCTCTCCCTATTCATTTTTTTATGGTACCCGCAAACAGTGACTTACTGTCGTAACACGCTAGTTGACCGTTACGCTCTCTCCTATGGTAAAAATAAATAAATAAATAATAAAAAAAGGTGTATAAAAGTAATAAAAGATCTCTGGCCAAGTTTTCCGCAGATTCAATTCAATGGGAAGGACAGCCCACCCGCGAGGGGAAACAATTCCCGGTTACCATAGTTACCCTTTCTTTTCAAGTGTGGGTGCAGAGGAATTTCTAACGGATTTAGCCGTTTTGAGTTAGGAAAACATTACATTTGTTGTAGTGTGTGGTTTCTCCCACGTCAGATTAAGTAAGATTCGTTAATTCGCCAGCTGATAACCGCCCACTTATAACGTCTGCTTTTCAGCCACTTAGTTACGCCCACTGGCCGCACGTCATGTTACGTAATTAATATGCATAAGCTAAGCCTTCAACATAGTGGGATTCGTAAACTTGGCTTTAGGTAAAGCAGGAGCGATGATGTCGTATGTGAAAACTCACCCCACTCCACTCCCCCAAAGTGAGACGCGCTGATTTGTCTTTCACAATTTTTTCTGCACAAGTTTAGCGAAGTGCCCGAGAGACACCGCGACCCTGAGTCGCAGGATTAACTTTTCCCGCTTCTTGAAAGTGAATATCGGACGTTTAATAACTGGACGGGTTTATAAACGGAGCCCCTCATCCTGGACGGGCTGAAAACTTTCAACCGAGCAAAATGAACCGGAGCTTTAATAGTAAATCGCAATCTTTGCGTAGCTTAAACATGAACGCGGTGGAAGTAAAAAGCAAGGTGAGTGCTTTATGAAAGCCATGCAAGAGAAGTATGCTTTCATAGTCGATGTGTGTTATATGTTTAGTTGGGGAAATGATGGATGGCTAACTCTGGTTAGCCCACGTCAAGCCAGTATTATGCCATATGAAATACCCTAGAGTACGCCTAGTTCACTTAGTTATCGTGAAATGTGTTTTTTGCTTCTCCTTTAATCTATGTTCTCCGCATTAGGTTTCATTGGCTTTTTCCTGATCATTTTTAGCTGACTCCAGTAGATTTGGTCATTGCATATAACCGTTTTGGCGCTTGAACTGTCACGTTACTGGATAATTTTTAGGTTTCTTTCCTAAGCATACATAGTTAGACTGAAGATGTCATATAAATGTTTCAGCAATGTTTAGATGCAGCACGTGGCTTTCATATGTAGATGTCTTTTCGTGCCCGTGCGCTGCGTACTAGTTTCTGTGCGTGTTTTTAATATTCACAACAGTTCAGGTAAACATTCATTACAAGCTCTGAAAAAAGTATCCAAACAGCACAACTTAGACATTATTTACACAATTCACAAGAGCAAACATGAGAGCTGATTCATTGGGCTGGGCTCTTTGATTTGTGACAGTTGGATAAATTGATACTTTTGTACTTCCTACATATAGTTCTGTCTGTCTCATTGAATCGTTCTATCCACTCTTGTATAGTTCTGTATATCATAGTAGTTCCCATGAAGAACAGAATAGGTTTCATGCAAATGGTGACGATAGATTTATTATCACTCAAAGCGGGGCAATACCGAGCTTTCAAATAATTGTTCCGTTTGCCTAAGGAAATGCCTGAATGACCAAGCTTCAACTAACCATTCACGAACAGAAATCGCTCCATATCTGTCACCGCTTGTGTTGATGGTGATGTAGACTCTGATAGATGATAATAGCTGCTGCAGCCAAGCTGAGGAAGAAGGTATCTCTGAAGCTGTCAATGTGCTGTCATTAAGATCCATTGGATCTGGTTGATTTACTACACATCTCTGCTTTTCCGTTTAGTTGGGTAAAACTTCTGTGGCATATTTATTATTATTATTATTATTATTATTATTATTATTAAAGAAAGCATTAACCAGTTCACATTTAAACTAAGGATGGAATTTATTTTTATTTATTTTTTGTCGAGTACTCTAACAAATAAAAATAATCATTTAAAAAATGATTAATCGATTACTTGATATTTAGCATTTGAGTTCAACCGTTCAGCCCTGTTTTTATCTTATTTAAAAATGTGCACTTTGCATAATCAACATCTAGATTAAAAAATGACAAAAACATTTGCACTCATACATAGAAACAAACATTCCAAGTCTTCTGAAGCGACACAATCACTTTAACATTTGTTATGCATCCTCAGCGCCAACCACTTGTAAGCGCCAACCATCTTTGCAATAACTTGCAAAGGGAAGATTTAGGTGAGAGAAGCAGTTTCATTGATGGCCGCGTCAGGCAAAGGTACAAAGGAAAATCAAATTGCAATATTCGAGTAGGATTTTTAATAGTCAAATATTTAAAGCGTAACGAGTACTTGATTAATCGATTACTTGTGCGCATCACTAATTTAAAGCCTAAATTCACCAAAGTCACCACTAAAGTCGCCAAAGATACTTTGCTGTCTATTGTGAGATTTTGGACTAGACTTGGGCCAGACAGATTCTATAATGTGGTAATGGATGTGATGGCCCTAACTGCTGGAATGTGGGCAAAGTGCCCGGATCTGGACTCTATTGCCATTGTCTGATTGTTCGCCTCTATTATTCAGCCGTGTTCTAATTCATAACAGGGGCTGAAAAGCCCCGCTTCTCTTGTCAATGAAAGCAGCCACTGTTTTTGGTCTCTAAAGACAAGAGAGCCCCGTTAAGTTTCCCCCTCTCTTGGAAGAGCCTGAAACTTCCATTTGTATGTTGGAGTGGTGCAGATCAACCTGCTTTCCCAATAGAACCTGAAAGAACCAGTAATTGTCCAAAATGGAAAACCTCCCAAGGAATGCGTCAATTGATTTGTGAAATTCAAACCTGCAAGGCAAGAATGCTAGTCTGAATGCTTACGGGTAGGTCTGAAATCAAAGTTGCACTTGTTATCTAAGATCTCCCCACTGTGATTGTTGGTACATTGTGTTTTAACCACATCTGTATCAACAACGCAAAGGATGAATTGCTCATGGGTCATGCACTGACTGACGTCACTGATCTTTCAGTACTGCACATTGTGTTGTTTTATCATGTCAAAATGGATGTCATCACCTAATTCCTATATCCCTCAATCAAGGAAGGGTTGTTCTTAGAGGAACTCTGTTGGTGATAAGAGTGAGTCAGGGGTTTCTGAAATTAACCATGTTGCCATGTTCTTTTTAGAGGAGCTGGTTTTGTCTAACACTTTATATCTAAAGAAAGCCCACTGATGTGTCTAGGGCTTTGTATGTCTTCCAGAAACCCTCCCCCGACTGCTCTTTCACTGCCAGATTCTCCACTGATGTAGCTGGATTTTAATTTGAAATATATTCAGTTGGCAAGAAAAACAATACTGACACTTGATAAGATGACGTTTTGGGTACTGTTTAATGTCAGACAAGTACGTAGTACAAAGAGCTGTTGCTCTGTATTGGCTCTAGCAGCATCTTGTTTTGACTTGCCTAAACCTGTTAAGGTCTGTGGACTTGGGAAAACTTTTCACTGTTCTCACAAGGATTTGGTGTTGGAAATTGGGCCACATTCAGCTCTGTTGAGGCCTGTGTTCTCAGTGACCCGAGGTAATGTCATTGTTTTTTGGGCATCGGTGATCACAGGTTTTGCAATACACACAGGTTGAGTTAGCACGTGGCTTACAGAAACCTTAGGCATAGATTCAGGTACAACTGAAGCTAAGTCGTATAACAATTTATACTTCAATATTTAAAGGAGTCACTGCACATTATGGTTCGACTCAACTCTGCTTGCTTTACTTTTCTGAGCTTGATTTTCCACTGCAGTTTAGTGCCGCCTCAACATGGGTGGGATTATAGGCTGATCGTCATAGTTGCGCCGCCTCTACTGCCGTGACCTCATCTTAAACGCGACACAAACATTACTGACCATAAACAGTAACTCGACCGCTAGCTGTTAGCTACTAGCTCATTGTGCTGCATAAAGCAGTTGTTGCATGGTGATTTTGCCTGGTTGTTTTAGGAGCAAGCTTTCCAGTAGCTGGTCAACTAAATAAAGTGAAGTTTTCAAGCAGAATATAGAGTTAACTTAACAAATGTACCATCCTCCATCGTGGACTCCAACAACACCAAGTCCAGGGCACTCTCCCTCCCATTGCTCGCCGGTCTATTGCCATAGATAGCGTCCATTTGATCGAACCACTTCCACTTTCTTCTGTTTGAACCACTCTTACTGTTGTGGTCCTTGATGGTTCTGTAGTCACTTTTAAGTGTTTTTTTAACTTTCCCTACACTGCTGGTAAGTCCGGTGGTAGCCGTGTGCAGCCAACAGCTGAGTCACTTCCTGAAAGACTTTTTTGTTTCACGTTGTTTTGTTCGTCGCTAACGAGAGGAACGTCTGCACCTCGTTTATTGACCACGGCGTGGTTTTGCGCACAGCCATTTCTTTTTACAATTCGAAAGTCGCGTGAACAAATGATACTGCTATCGCTGTTGTTAACTTTAAAACTAGCGGGTTGATGTTCCGTGTCACAAATCCAGTGACGCTGGTAGTGACGATTCTCTCTGAACAATCAGTGATCTGCAGGGTTTTGACGTCACATTTAGTATCGGCTCGGCTTGCTTGGAACCTCGACCGAGGTGGTACTTAAAGTATCAGGTACCAGGTACTATCCACAGTGGAAACCCCCAAAAGCGAGTAGAGTCGAGTCGACTTGAGCTGTACCGTGCAGTGGAAAAGCCCCATAAGTTTCTGAGCTGAAAAATTCCTCTCAATCCAAAATATGGCCTTCACAACTAAGCTTGAAATGTGTCCTTCTGAACTCACAACTTTCTGACGTCAGATAGAAGAATACATTAATAAATGACCACCCACATTTAAACATCAGTGATGCCTTGATGTTAAGCAATTTGTAAATTTATGTTGATGTTTCCGGATGACCCACTAGAGCAGTAGATAATAAAAATAACCGTCTTAAGACAAATGCTTTTGTGAAGCACCTAATGTGCCTAAGAAGTTTGCACAGTACTGTACCTTTTTGCTAAATTAGTTTAAGTGGCTCGTTGTACATATCGCGACACTTTCCTGGTGAATTAAACACTACAGATGCTAAAACAATGACTTTTATGCCATTATTAAAATGGCAGATTTTAAGTTTATAAATAGGGATTTTCCTGGGTCAAAAATTTTCTTCTTTGGTGGCTAAGTATACGGTCATCCAGATGCTCTAAGTTGGTTCATTACATAACTAAGTAATTAAAAGAAATAGTTCACCCAAAAATGAAAATTTGCTGATAATTTACTCACCCTCAGGCCATCCAAGATATATCTGAGTTTCTTTCTTTCATCAAAACAGAATTTAAGACTTTTAGGATTTCATTTCAGACCTCCTTCTCTAAACAATGCAAGTGAATGTCCTCCATTTTTTGATGGTCCAAAATGCATATTTAGGGTGCATCAAAATAATCCACACGACTCCAGTCGATAAATAAAGTTCTTCTGAACCCAAACGATTGATTATTTTTAGAAACAAAACAATACTTATATATTTTTTAACTACAAACGTTCGCTTCGGTACATCTCTGTGATGTGCGCTCATGAGAGGGATGATATAAGCTTGTTGGTAAGGTCACGCGTCACGTTGAGGAGTCGTCGGGAAGCGCGTCATTGTTTACAAGAGAAATATGTGCCGTTCACAAACCAAAACGGTCCAAACAATTTCAAAACAATATGAAATAAAATTAAAATAAATAATTTCTAAATAATAATAATAAAAAAATAAAAAAACAAGTGTAAACAATGACGTGCTTCCTGACGGAGTCGTGTGGGTTATTTTGATGCACCCTAAATATGCATTTTTGGACCATCAAAAAATGGAGGACATTCACTTGCATTGTTTAGAGGAGGAGGCCTGAAATGAAATCCTAAAAGTCTTAAATTCTGTTTTGATGAAGAAAGAAACTCAGATACATCTTGGATGGCCTGAGGGTGAGTAAATTATCAGCAAATTTTCATTTTTGGGTGAACTATTCCTTGAATACACAACATAACTACTTGATTGCATTCGTTGGATACAAGCTATTTTTCATCTTTTAAGCATTTGGAACCTTCTGAATTCAACACAGAATTTGTTTTTACTTTAAGGTGCTATGTGAAATCAAACTAAACCAAATTTAATTAACAACTTATTCCTATAAGACTAGTTATAACAAACCTCAGACTGAAAAAAGACTCATCAAATGGGCATTAAAATATGTAAACATGTGGGAGGGGAAAGGAGTGGTAAGTGGGAGGATGGGATGGGGTCCAGAGCTACTTCCAAAACACACTCGCAACAGAGATGGCTGAACATCAAATTATGAGTGGAGATGAAAACAAAAGCGTTTTGCAACACTTTGTTGTATATCAGTCATGGGACAAATGTGTGAAGTGAAGACAATTGGACAGATGGCAAATCTGCAAAAAACTTTTGCAAATGAAGTGAGAACGGCATTCAGAGCAGACATTACCATCAAAACCAGCACTGCTTTGAGACTACATTAATTCATATATATTTATTCTTACAAGGAGTGTTTCGGGTTTACTACAAGTTAAACTCTTAGACAGCATTTGTGGCATGTTGATCACAGAAAATAATTGCATCTATCTTTTTGTAAAGAAAGAGAAAAAAACGCATGCATGAGGCACATGAAATAAAAGTAAACGGGAAGGTAAAATTAGCGATTAGTTTTTCACACAAATGTATCGATTCACTTCAGAAGACATTACTTGATCAGCTAGAGTCGTGTGGATTACTTTGATGCTGACAAAGTGTGTTTTATGGACCGTCAAAAATTTAGAGAGAGCTTGTGTAAAAATAACTTTGTTGGATAAACCCTGATAAACACATACGTTTTTACCCTGTTCCTCACACAATGCTATCTTATGACAAAAAAACACATACTATAGCACATGACTTGTAAGGCAATACATTTTAATGTTTGCATTACATAACCAACTACATTTACAATTTGTTCAGACATGACCAAATTGCACTGTAGCTCAAATACAATGCCCAGGACTGGGGTACGAGACCTGAAGAGCATGTGAGTTGACATGCGAGCGTACTGTGTCACAGAAGAACCACAAAATTATCTGGTTGTTTCAGCAATTGTTTTTTATATCAAATTTGCTTTTTATGACACTCTGTTAGGTTTAGGTTTAAGGTTCAGGATAGGGACGTATGTTTTGTTGATTTTAAAAATAGGGCTGTGCCGATACAATCAAATATCGATATATATATATATATATATATATCATGACACTTTAACTCCCGATATAGTATTCATATTTTAGATCCCTATATTGATATTTGTGGACCAACAGTTCAATAATGAAGTAGGTTGAATACAAACTCAATAAACACAAACTCTGAGGCCAGTGATTCTCAGTGTGGTCAGAGACATTCTATGAGGCATGAAAGTGATTTAAACTGTCCAGTAGATTCACTCTTTCTTTGACAGACATGCTGCGTCTCTCACGCATTTGGCTCAATTTCAATTGCAATCAAATTATGATCTCAGTATATTTAGAATTGTGACATAGGTGGTGGTGATATGATATGTCATGACTGGAATTTAGCAAACTGAGAAAATGTAGCTCATAGCTCAAACAAAATATATTAATATAACAGAAATATTCTTCTCAGCTGGCTCAACTTTTTTGTTCTGTGTACTCTGCCATGTGGATTGGTCTTTTGTCAGTGAAATAGCAACTCTGATTGCTTGCTGGTTTTGATGATGAATAGGAATTCTTATACTGATCAGATGTATTTTTGCAAGTTCTTCACGTTTTCACATGTAGTAGTCGACTTGATCACACACCTGCCCTTCAGAGACCCTCAAAGTATATTTCTGCTGCTCGCTTTCATATTTCATGTGCTAATGATAGGTTGCCGTTGAGTAATGTAGGATTCTTATTCTAGGGGCATAATTATAGCATAAGAGCAATACAGTCCACAAATGAGTGCTGGGATGCTGTAGCCCCAACCACTATTGCGAAAGACAAAGCAAGGCCTGTGTTTTCCAGACTATATGGGGCGACCCACGCATTCAGTCAAGACTCCGATCTGCATGGCAGTCACTTGATCGGGGACATAACCTCAGCTTGACCTCTTGTGGTGCATTAGGTTCCTGTGAGATGCTTCCAATCCAGTTGGACATTCATGTCATAAAGTTTAACAATAATTTGGGGGCAGAATTTTATGTGAGTTTCTTAATGAGTTTGTTTTGTTGGGAGGAAGAAACACTTGGTTTCCATTTAAGGTGTAGCCTAGTAGGGCTGGGCGATAGAACAAGGTTATCGGGTATTGACGATATCTTACAAAGATCCCAATGGCGTTTGCGACACTCAATTGACAGACGATGATTGCAATATCAGGGAATGTCAAAACCATGGATCTGTGAAGTCAGCAAATATATTAAACAGTAGCCCAGGGTGTGAAATTAGCACCCGCCAAATGCAACAAGGCTGAATCCAGTTCACAAGCTCCTCGTCCGAATGTATTTCATGCACAAGTAATTTTGCTCATCTACCCGTTAGGGTTGCTCCAATACTAAAATGTTGGCTTTGGTACGATACCAGCCCTGGTACCTCAGTATCAATACTAAATCAATACTATTATCAACAAATAAAAAGCCTCAGATTTTTTATGAAAATACAGAAAATGACTTGATTAAAAGAACTGCATAAAGTCTGCGTTTTCCATTTAAATCTTTCTGGATTCCATGTTAACTGTTTTAACTAAATGTCATGATCAAATGGTGTTTAATCAAATTGATACATACAGCTTTAATCAAATAAAAATATAATATATATTATTTGTATAAAAAAAAAATTCTATTTTATTTTGGGTAAAATAAAATACTGCACAACAGAGCTTCACAGTATTTATGAAAACATTAATGAAAAAAAATCTGATTACTTGTGGCACAAGGCTTTTATGGCTGAATCACAACATGCTGATAAAACACTTGCATTTGTGACATTGCGTACAGATAATAATAATAAAACAACCATTTAATATTATATGATTGTTATTATAAGTATTATTGCTACTTTTTGAATATTACGTTTTTATACAGTAGTAAAATTTTTCTGTCTTCAATTTCACGCATCCATTTGAATAGAGCTTTTGTGTTAGCAGGACTTTTATTTTGACAAACCTTTGAGTTCTTCCTGTTTTTTGAGTTAGTTATATCAAGCTTCCCATTAGTGCTGGGATAGTCCTATCGCCACTCTTGAGCTGAAATCTCTTGAGTTCATTTAAGTGTTAACAGCCGTTTATACTATAAACACACTGCATGAAAATTAAGAACCAGTAGCATGTGTTGAGTTTGTGTGAGTGTGTGCACATGCGTGCGCCCGAGAGTGTGTGTGTGTGTGTGTGTGTGTGTGTGTGTGTGAAGCAGATGAACAGAGCGGCACCTCTTGTTCATTCTGTAGCGTGCAGCGCATGTGACTGTATATTATTTAATTAAATAACATCCTTCTGCTATTTAATGATCGCATTTGGCCATATCTAGAGTTTTTTTTATTTTATTTTCAATTTGTCATTGATTTCATCTCAAAACTGTTGCATCTCATATCGTTTTCCTAATGACAGCATACTATAATATGGTACCGAAATTAGCAACAAGATGATCTCGTACCATTTTAATTTTTTTGGTGTCGCAATACTGCGTTAGTACCGGTAAACCGCGCAACCCTACTACCCGCAACAGGTGGGCGAACTATAAGATGTCTCGGAGTGACACATGACAAGAAGTGCTGTTAGTCACAAATACACATGCTTGAAGAAACACACTTTATTATATTTTTAAGAACAGACATGTTTCATTCGTCTGAAAACTGTTTGTAAGAATAATGTTGTCTATGCTGCAAATGATCTCCAATCATCTTGGATGGTTCTGTGAGTTTAGTTTGCTTTATTTCCACAGAGCAGTTCGAAGTTAACATGCATTGTGAACGCAACTCTGCAGATTCAGTAATAAATATCTTTCTGTTAAAGAAACAAAGACGAAAGTGATTAAATCATAAAATAATACAAGACACGTTCACCTTGAACCTAAAATTGAGTTCTATTTTCTTTTCTTTAGGCAGCATTAACTGTATTACCAAAACGCAATACAAAACAAATTCGATAAGAACACACATTTGGCAGCATTATTTTGGGAACACAAGGGAACATTTATGTTTATAGTTGTCTTTAGTTTTTAATCTGTAGGCTATTAGTAATTTTCCACCTTTTGTCATTGGCGGATGCTTACGTGATGGCAAATGGAGACGGTAAATGTTTGGACTCGGGGAGGTGGTTATATAAGATTTTTTGATCACTTTGTTATTTTATTGCTTTTTCCGTTGGTTTAATGTGCAATTTGAATTTAGAAATGTCTTTTGTTTATGTTTTTTGTGTTTCATTAAATTAATTAAATTTTTAAAGCAAAATCAATAAAGCAAAAATATTTCCCGACCCTGGGCAGGGGGGTTGATGATATAATCATGTATCGCGATATTCTGAAGGCGATTATCGATACAATATTTTTTACATATCGCCCATCCCTATAGCCTGGTAGTTAAACATCTAGTCTGGTAACCAAAAAGGTTGTAGGTTCAAATCCTGCAATGGGTGAACTAGAGCTATCACCATTGCACCACTGAGCAAGGCACTTGAACTCGGGTAACATTTTGGAAGCAAATTCCTATAACCAAGATGATTATTAGGCTAAGCAATATCACACTCGCAATCATGCTGTTGTACTGAATTTCAGCAGGAATGCCGCTTGTCCAGTTAATTTACAGGACCGGAACTAACTGTTGTGTTTTGAGGATCTTAGTTTTTTTAAGTATTTTTCCCATTAATTTCTTAAGTTTAGTTTCCCATTTAGTTTCATACAAATCATTCCTAAAAGAGTTTTAAGCCATGAACCAAACCAACCAGCTCCGAGGTGAATCACAACATTACAAACTTTGATTTGATGCAAAATATTGGCATGGCCAATAAATCAGCCGATATTCAGAATTTTTTAATTATCGGCATCGGACGATAAATTTTCTCGTTTGGCCAATTTGTTTCTTGAGTGCTCTGAGAATCGCCTGCTTGCATGTGAAGCGACTAAGACATGTAAACGACCAGTCATGGTTTTTGTTATGTGCCATCGTTTTACTACAATTATATGTCCGCATATCAGAGCCGTGGCAGACGCGTTTGAGCTCATAATGTTAAAGTGCTCACCTGTTTCATTTTCCCTCTCTCTCCTCAATAGTTCCCTGTAACTTGTGTCTTATCTAATGAGAAAAAGGCAAATATCAATGAAACTACATATATACCGTCTGCAAATATGTGCATATCTCGTTTAAACAGGATGCTGGATCTGCTAAAGTTGTGTGAGGTTGGATTATTACATCTGTCGAATGCTCATAAATCTTCCTCTGGAGCATGTATTCTAACAGTCTCTCCTCAGTAGTTCCCTGTAACTTTTCTAATGATAAAAGGCAAATATCCATAAAACTTCTATTATATACGTCTGCAAATATGTAGATAGCTCATTTAAAAAGCTGTAATTCACGAACCTCACGAAAATCCTGCGTTTTCTTCCATTAGATCTCTCATCTAATATCTTCCTCTGAAGCACATATTCTGTCAGCCAGAATCAAAACTTCAGGATCAAAAGTTTCTTTTCACAAATCATGATGGTCTGTCCGTGAAAATCCAAGCAGGTGATCCAGGAGATTGCTGCTTGCGCTGGATCCGCACGAGCGTGTGAGAGCAACTTCAAATAAAAGCGCTTCACGTGTGCTATGAGTAAATGTCTTATTCACTATGCTCTGTATGTACAATTGGTTTGATTCGGTATTTTTTGAGAAAATGCGATTGTTAATGCGCACATGCCATCCATGGTTGCATCCATTGTGATCCTAATATATTAACAATTTCTTCATGAGCAAATAAATTATTAAAATTTGATGACTAAACAGAAATCAGAAGATCACTGCTATTTACCATTTTAAATACAATATTATTTTATATTATTCTAAGGTAAAGTTTAGTGTGAAATTGAGTAAATATAGTGCTAAATAAAAGTTTATTCATTTTCTTTTTTTTTTCAGCAATTTTATGTTTGTTATTTACTTTATTAAATTGTGTGATATATTGGCTTTGTATCGGCTCATCAGCCACGCTGCTTTCTGGATATCAGCATCGACCATTAAAAACCCAATATCGGTCGATCACTAAAAATAATTATTTGAAAATCAGACAAAACTTAATGTTAATACTTTAAACTTAATACTTAATGTCTTTCATGAGGTAATGAACTACAATGCCATAAAGCATGGCAAATGATGTAACTGAATTAAAAACTGTAGAACAATATAGTATAAAACTGTTGAGTTAATGTTATTAAGTATAGAAACAACACATTTAAAGATTATTGGAAAATATTTAGATACACTGTAAAAAGAAATGTCTGTAACTTTAATGGTAAAAGACTGTAAAAATGCTACAGTAAAAAATTTAAATTGGTTAAAGAGTAGTTACTGTAAAATATACGTTAAAATTTTGTAATATTTAAAAAGACAGTTTACAGTAAAATGTTGTACAAATTACATTTTTAGATGTAAAAAGTATGATTTTCCTGTATAATTAACAGTTAAAATGTATATTATGTTTAACAAGAGAGTACATGTACTTTTTACGAAAACTTATTGTTAAAATTATGGTAAAAAACAGTAATTGGTCCCAGAATTCCCTGCATGACCTATTACATATTATTTATATTTTATGGGAATAGTTGTTTCTTCCTATTTTTAATATCAGTTATGTACTTTGGGTTGTTCTGTGTTATATCTGATGTAGTTTAGTTCATGTATATTACATTATTTTAATTTCACATGTGTTACCCTGATGGTGTTTAGTGTTTGTGTGAGTGACACTGAGCACTGTCTCTACATGTTTATTTGTCATTGCTCCTGGAAGAGCCACTACTGATATGTCATCATGTGCCCTTCTGTAATTACTACAGTGATTAACAATACATTAAAAAGTGAAAAGAAGATTTTTATAGTCTCAGAAGGTTAATATATTGTTTGTCATTTAATAATATAAAAGACGGTACTGCACTGTAAAATATACCGTAAAACAAGAGTTTTAAACTGAAAAATTTACAGGTTCTGTAAATTGTTTTTACAGTGTATGTACAAATATACTGTACAATATAAGTAGTTTGAGAGTGTAAGGAGACCGATTTGATTGCGTCATTCATAGTGCCTCATGGGAGTGAGCAGTCACTGCAGCGCTTGTTTGGTGCACTTTGTTTGCTGAGATTTTCTGATTGGTGGATCTTTCTCGGCTGGATGATAGGTAGTGTAGCTCCTAACTAAATTCTGCTATTAAAATTATTTTTAAAAAAAATAGAAGTTGAAATAAATGTACATTGATGCTTCAGCAGAAGCATATCATCGATTAACAACCTCAAAGCTTATGGTAGATTGTCTTTAAACGTTTAAAGTTAGCGTTAATAATTCCCTATGGAGAAAATGAAAAAGATTTTACTTCCAGAACCAGAATGTTGCGCTCTCTAAGAGAAAGTTTGTAGGTTTGAATTCAATAACTACTGTCAGCATTGTGTCCTTGAGGAAGGCACTCAATCCCAAGTGAGTTTAATTAGCGTAGTTCCATAGATATGTCACAAGAAAGTTGCAGAAACCAGTCCCACCTGCTTTGGAGATGTGTTTTGTGAGTGAGGATATTTTGTCCTGTCCACCTGCACTGCTCAGCTGCAGAAAATGTTCTGAGTGTGACTGGGTAACATCCGTTAGTTTGTGTTGTTGTCGAGATTTATTCTGCTCGCTCATCAGCCTGCATTGTGCTTCATTCTATTGTTTCACAGGTCCCTGTTTGCCTCCGTTTCCTCATTTCAAAAAGCAGAACTGGCAAGTTCATGACAGCTTAGCAGGGTGAACGGTTCCTTTCCATCCGCATGGGGAAACCTGTTAGAGCCTGGCGAAAACACTATTTATCTCTCAATAGCTGGGTTTCCATCCACATATTTTTATGAGCATTTTGGGATATTGCATAAAAAAACCTGGATGGAAACATCAAGATGCGAATAAGATCTCCAAAATGTGCATCAAAAAAATTACACTCGCTTGAGGCGAATAAATGTTTTATTCGAAAAGTAGAAATGTGCATAAACTATGATTTAAGTTCCTATTGAATTTATTAGGAATACAAGATGTGCATCAAAAAAATAATTTTGACTGAATGACTCATTCATAACTGGACCAACCAGCGGACCAATCATCGCATCTGAAATGTTGCTCTGGTCATCCTGAAATCAACTGTATAGAAAATCCAAAGCCTTTATAAGAGTTTGCAGAGAAAAATAAATTTGAATACAAACTTGAACTGTGCGGCAGAGCTCGTTAATTGACACTTTTGAAAAATATCTCCACATGGCAAAAACGTAAGCAAGGTGGAACACGCACACACAGTGCTCCATGAACTGTGTGATGCCCTGTCGCTCCCAGACATGAGAAAAAGTTATTTACAGTGTTTTGTCTGTGTGTTCTAAACTGTAAGTATTTTATTAATAAAAGAGTCACAGTGGCTACAGTTTCACTGGATGTGATGATTTTGTTCTTTTGAACACATGGGATGGAAATGCAGCTTTATCCGCACATTTAAAAAAATAATAATATTTTTGCAGTATTTAGTTTTTTTCCCGCATAAATTCAATTCGCAACTGGGATGGAAACATGGCTAATGTCAGTGTTTTGTGATTCCTGACATGTTTAAAAACTACATGCATTTACCAGAGACTTAAGGCCCAGGTATTCTTCACTTTGCATGTTCCGTTCTGTCTCGCACACAGTTGTGTGCGTACAGCTTTTGAAGTATACCTCACGTGGATGAGCACGAATTGACACGTTCGACACATGCACAGTACAATAGCTTTGTTATATGCTACTAGACGTTAGAAGGCAGCACCTAGTCGTGTCATTTACAGGACATCTGCTCTGAAGAATAAAGAAGAAAAACGTAGGATCCGCCATTAGAGGAAGCAAGAACAACAACAACAACAAAACAATGGAGAAGGATATGTTCTTTAACTACTGCTTGACAGTACAGCCCAACTGTGCATATTGCCACCTAGTGGACTCTTCAATCTCAACAGTTAACCTTGCGCATGCACGTTTGTCCATGCACAGTCCACACGGACAGAAAAATCTGGCTGCATGCGGACACTGTATGTGGATGTCCGCGGACACACCTGATGATGAAAATTACGTCATGTGGACTGTGCGCGGACCGTCGCGTAAACAAGAGATAAGGTGGTGTCACAGCCTGACAAAACGAAGACATATTATGTCTGCCTTTAGTTTCAGGTTAAGATTGTGCAGATGATGTTGGTGTGATTTAACCTTGAGTTTTCTAGTTTTGCATACAAGCTGCTCTAGGCACTAAATACATTGTTCTCACGGAAAACCTGGAAATATCAGAATGTCCACAATTTTTTTAATTGTGTTTTGGCCTGAAAATTAGGATTAATTCATGGAAATGTATAAAGTAAATATAGATTTTTCTAGTTATGCTCTGCTGTAAAATATTTAATAGCCATAGTGACGTCCGATTTGTGTGCAAATTATTGTTTTGATTTAGTTCTTTTTTTTAATTTTTATTTTTTTTTTCAATTTAGAATTCCCAATGCGCTCAAAGTCCTCGTGGTGGCGTAGTGACTCGCCTCAATCCGGGTGGCGGAGGGCAAATCTCAGTTGCCTCCGCGTCTGAGACCGTCAATTCGCGCATCTTATCACGTGGCTTGTTGAGCGCATTACCACGGATACGTAGCGCGTGTGGAGGCTTCACGCTATTCTCCGTGGCATCCACGCACATCTCCCCACGTGCCCCACCGAGAGCAAGAACCACACATTATAGTGACCATGAGGAGGTTACCTCATGTGACTCTACCCTCCCTAGCAACCGGGCCAATTTTGTTGCTTAGGAGACCTGGCTGGAGTCACTCAGCACACCCTGGATTTGAACTTGCGACTCCAGGTGTGATAGTCAGCGTCTTTACTCGCTGAGCTACCCAGGCCCTGAGTTACTTCTTTTTAATGGATTGGTCAAACTGTTTTACAAACTGCTGTGAAATATTCAATAGCAAAACTTATCCAGTTTTCACAAATTACTTGTCACAAAGGTTATGGAAAAGTCATAGTAATGTATTGCCATGAATGTTGAGTCAAACTAGTAGTGACTTTTCATTGCAATTATTTGGTAGCAGCATACTGACTTCTGGTTTTCTTTTGTAGTATGGGGCAGAGTTCCGAAGGTTTTCCATGGATCGACAAAAACCCGGCAAATTTGATGAGTTTTACAATCTCATCATGACCATCCACCGAATCGCAAACATGGAGTTAATGATCGGATATGCTGACGTCCATGGAGATCTCCTTCCCATTAATAACAACGAGAACTTCTGCAAGGCCGTGTCCACTGCACACCCCCTGCTGCGAATCTTCATACAGAGACAAGGTATAATCTCTCACTCCTCTCATATCCTTTTCTCCATCATCCCTTTGTTTGTGTCCTAGTTTTGCCTGGCATCGTTTCTTAAATGTGGATGACACTGCTTTATTTGAAGCAGTCTCTTTTTTTCTCTGTAGTTGTTTTTGGTGTAAGGTTACAGCCAAGATACATGAGTCAAACAGTCGGTCAAAAATTAAGATGCCTTAAGAATCATTTTGAAATTGTATCGTGACTCCCTAAAATGAATTGAATCTTGATGTACCTCAAGATTTCCATGTAATGGAATGTAGCATATGAATTCAGTGCATATTTACTGAGTAATCCAAGGAGACTCAGCTCACAATTCCTTTGCCTCATCCTGTCGTCATGCAAAAATACAGGGTAAACACAGTCATGTAATCTGTGATTGTATGCTGTTTTCTTTAAGCACATAGTGTATACACACACACACAGAAAAAATACAGTCTTCAATGTGGCCCCCATGTGCAGCTATTATGTTGTCACATTTTCCCTCGCGTGGGCCAGCACACACTGATCTGTGTGTGTTTTTATAGGCGCTGTGGTCTGGAGATAACTTTCTACAGGAAAGGCTGCTGGTTTTGATGCTAGGGAAGAGAGTGACAGTTCTTTCCTGTGGAGAGACTCCAACTCTTCCTGCAAATCTCAATGCAGCCTTAAACAGAAATCAGCATCCTGTATCCAAACTGATACAATGTCTGTGTGTTCTGTTAGATACTTGGGCCAGTCCTGTGTTTGTTCAGATTTCAGCTAATGACTTGCTTTTAGTTGCAAAATCTGCTTTCAAAAACTTGCTTACTAGTAGTGTTTGGATGATGTATCGGTCAGGCTAATAAATTGGCCAATTGTCTGTCATTTTGAGATTATTGGCATTAACCGATAATTGTGTTTGGTCAATTCAAGAAATGTTCCTGGTTCTACTTTAAATGTTTAAAGACAGACCTACCGTAAGCTCTGAGGTTAATCGATGGTACATGCTTCTTTTGAAGCAATCAGTCCGCATTATTTCAACTTCCTTTTTTAAAGGAAGGGTGAAGAACCTGGTGAAGAACTACACTACCAATGATCCTAAAAAGGAAAGCTCCACCAATCAGAGAATTGTGCAGGGATGCAAACTACTCACCTTTTGGCTAATGTCACCTTTTTTTTTTTTTTTAAGCTAATTTGCCCAATTGCGTAGTACAATTTTCCACATTTTACTCATAAAATCACTTGAAATGGGTACTTTAAGTTTAAACACTTTCATTCTTTAAATAGAACAAACAAATCAACTGAAAATATACCCCTGGAACTAGAGGTTGGCTGATAGTGGATTTTGCAGATACCGATAACTAAGATGGTTGGAAAGGCCGATAACCGATTAATCGGCCGATAGTTATTCAAATTGATTTATAGAATGCCAAAAAATGTCTTATTATTTCCTTACTATGACGTGCACAGACAAAGAGTCCTAAATAAATACAATCCCAGATGCAGTTTCTTGTTCAACCAAAATCTCCAAAATAACTAGAAAAAGATTTGGTGCATAATGTGGGAATTTTAAGTATAAACAAGCCTGAAACACAACGGGGACTCTAATTTGAAATTATGAAAATACTATAGGCAATTATCAGTAACTATCAGCATAGGTTTTTGCTGATAACAATAGTTCCAAAAAGCAACTATTGGCACCGTTTAACTGGTAAAACCAATATATCAGTCTACCTCTACCTGGAACATCTGCTATGACTTTCTCACCTTTTTCACAGCTCATGAGAAATTGTGTTTACAGTAATGCACTTAAGAGTGGATGTCTATAAAGCCACAATATTTAAACATGACATACATGGTAACGTAAGACTAGTGTGGTAGAATTGCTTCCTAACCTTGTCTGTACAAAGTATCCAATCTTTCAACTCCTGTCATGACCATGTAAAGACAGTAAACCTGGTAACCTTCGCATGATATGTGCAAGGATTGCTGAAAAGGGACTTCATGTAGAAGAAAAAACACCCAGAATAATTACATTGGTGACACATAATCTAGAAGTTCATCCACATTGAATGCAAGTCCCACTGCTAAAAGGACATCTTTACGACTCGAACACAAATTTTTTTTGGTATTTAAGAATGAATAGTTATTCAATTAAAGGCCACGCCCACAAGCATTTATTAGAATTTTTTCCGAAAGTGCTCTGATTTTGATACGTTTTCACCTTTCAGATGGAGACTTTCGAAAACGCTCTCCATAATGGCATAATTTGGAAAACGATGATGTTAGGAAACTGAAAACAAACTAAAACAGATTAGTATGGACTTGATCTGAAAGTGCTCCAACAAAAAAAAAAACATTTATGCTTTTTTTTTTTATTCTGTGGAATGCCTTGCCTTATAGACTTCCATTTTTCCAAGTGCATTGCTGTGTAAACCAAGTTTTTGCTTGTTGAAATTATTATTTGTGTTATAATTTCAGCTCTGTCAGTGGATAAAGCACATTTACCATTTTCTTAGTGGACTTTGAGTAAATATAAAATAAGTGTTTAGTTTCACAAATTTGGTGTCATTTTAATTTGCGAACATTAAATTGTTTTATATATCGGCATTATGTTGGACCTTATTGGTTGACCACTAGTTGTTAGATAATTGGTGTGTGGATGATATTGATAGAGATTTTGTATAAATTGTGCTTTGCTGTTCATTTGTGGGATCAGCTCTCTCTGTTCTCAGAAGGACTGCGGCCTATAGAAGCAGGTCACAGAGGACAATCTCTCTGTCTGTTGTCATGGCAGGAACTTCACGCAAACAAAAGAGCATGTGAAAAGAGCAACCCGATCTCATGAAAATTCGTACATAATTTACAAGTTGGCTATTTCGTATGGTCTCGCACGATTTTGTTAGCATAAACTCGTACGACTTCATCACGTGCAAATTCCCAGATGTCTAATGCGGATGTAAGCGCGAGTTCCGTGCACGAGGTGTTAAGGACGTGCTTATTAATATTATGCACAAAACCCCTTATCTAAACCTAACCGATCAGTAGAGTGTGCAAACCTGTTAAGAAGCTGTTGTGTGTGACAGAAGCAAGTAACTGTCGCGTTTTAGATGGAAACAGTGTCCAGCGACGTCATTGGAATTGGGTAGTGCAAGTCATAGGAATTCAAACGAGTGCAGTTGCACGATAACATACGAATTTGCCAAATTGAGAAAAGTCGTACAAATCCTCACGATTTCACTGAGAGTGTGTTGGAAAAGAGACAAACAGAAAGTGGCACCTCAGCAGACTAGGCTGTGCTCATCTCTCCACAACCATGCATATATCTCTTCACGCTAACCATACTTTTGAGGTATGAATGCTGCTCTGTAGCATTTGCATACTTCACATCTCTGCAGTTGCACAACTACAGTCCATTAATGCCTTGAGGAAGATGCAATGCATAGTTAAACCAAAGAACAGGCTTCAAGCTGTTGACAAAAAAACAAACAAAAGCATTATTATTATTATTAACAGCTAATGCTGGTGACACTTTTCACACTTTATACACAGTTGTGTGTAGACGGACCTCCTAAAGAAAGATACAATAACTAGATTATTAAATTTTCATTCAAATGTAATATAACCTTAGCAAGGAGCACTTATTAGATGGTTTTTGTGACAGAAACATACAGTATTTTGGATATTACAGCTTTTATGCTGTTTTGGGTAAAATGAGCGGAATGTGGTCAAACCATTCATGCACATAAAGTTCTTTTCCACATGACTGTTTGGTTTCCAGTTCTGGATTACGTAAGTTGTGTTTTCTTGCGACAGCACAAGCTTTTAAGTGGTCAGCAGGATTTGTACTATTATGCTAATTAGTTTCTTTGCTTATAGCTGTGAGTGCCATTCAGCACTCATAGTGACCATTGTGAATGTGGGACAATGAGGTACTTTCTCACGGTTTAGCTAACTCTTAACCTGAGCGTGAGTAAGCCTGTAACAAGCAGCACTCGCTGGGTGGTACCGGAGAGCCCCAGCATTCCCATCAATCATGAGTTACTGACATAGACACACTCACACAGACAGACAAATTTTGCTCTTATGAAAAGAAAATGGTACTTTTATTCACCAAAGTGGCATTCAACTGATCACAATGTATAGTCAGGACATTAATAACATGAAAAATTACTATTATAATTTGAAAAAAATGTGCAGAACTTCTTAAACCACTTCAAAGAGTTCTCATCAAAAAATCCTCAACGTGCAGCAATGACAGCTTTGCAGATCCTTGGCATTCTAGCTGTCAGTTTGTCCAGATACTCGGGTGACATTTCACCCCACACTTCCTGTAGCACTTGCAATAGATGTGGCTGTCTTGTCGGGCATTTCTCACACACATTGCAGTCTAGCTGATCCCACAAAAGCTCAGTGGGGTTAAGATCCATAACACTTTTTTCCAATTATCTGTTGCAGTTTCAAGCATTGTAAAGCCTTCATTCCTCAAAACAATGATTGACTGATGAGTTTCTAGAGAAAGCTGTTTCTTTATTGCCATTTTTGACCTAATATTGACCTTAAGACATGCCAGTCTGTTGCATACTGTGGCAACTCAAAAACAATCGCAAAGACAATGTTAAGCTTCATTTAACGAATCAAATAGCTTTCAACAGTTTTTAAATGGCAAGTAATTTTCTAGTACCAAATGATCAATTTAGCATGATTACTCAAGGATAAGGTGTTGAAATGGGTCTAGATTTGATCAAAAATGACTTTTTTCAAATAGTGATGGTGCTGTTTTTACATCAGTACTTCCTGACTGTACTTTGTGATCAGTTGAATGCAACTTTGGTGAATTAAAGTACCAATTTCCTTCCAAAACAGCAAAATCTGTACATTATTCCAAACTTTTGGCCGTCAGTGTTTATATACACACATATTTGATTGGGACTGGGTTAAAGTAATGATTTTCTGATTAAATACTATCTTTATTTGAACAATCCCAATATCGATTCTTAAAATCCCAAGATTTATCTTTTACTTTAAGTATAACTTTAAGTTTAGGTTGTGATTATTATATCTGGTGCAAAAATAGCAATTAAACTGCATAGTTAATATGCATAATATGCTGTTTAATTTACAACATCAGATAAGAGAGAATTTCTTACATGTGCAAGCAAAATGGACATTCAAACTGAAACACACCCAAAAGAATCAGAATCAAAACTGATTTAATCGAAATCAGAATTTAATCGAGGATTTGGGAAATCACATTTCATAATCGTGATAGCCCTAAGCATGTTCAACCGGACTGTGTGTTGATAATGCATTGGCCAAGCATATGATTCTGCTTACCTTTAATTGTGAAAAGTATGTTTCATATACATTCACAACTAGGCGTGTTGTGGGCCACAAATTAATGGCTGTTGGGCCAGATGTGACTCACAGGCCGCTTGTGCAGTGCATTGGTTCTAAAGCAATGGCCTTATCTTAAAGATAAAACAATTCCTTTACATGCCCATGACTCCAGGGAGTCAGCAAATCTCTGGGAACTCTCAAAACTTTTATATTATTTTTGAAATTATTTTACCACTCTTTTTTCTTCCACTTGAGTCGGTCAGATAGGTCACCTCTAAAGACTTCCTAAAGAACAGAAAAAAAATTAAAAAACAGCCCAGACAGTCTGGGTTAATTTCCTTTCTTTGGTTCAGTCAGACATGGGCTTGATCTCATTTAGCAGACTCTGACTCAGGGCTTTCTAATGCTCAGGATAGCTCAGTTAAGACCCAAATGTAGACTCTGCCCCTGCGGAGACAGATATGGGGGACTTCCACACCAGAGCATTGTGGGAAAGACCCACCTGTGCACCTGCCCTGACCTGTGGTTGGCAAGAGGTACGATAACTCCCTTTAGATCTCTGGGTAATGACTAATCTAGGGTCACAGGAAATGAATGTAGTGGATCTTTGTACAGACTCAGTGTTGGACAGTAACTACTGTAACTAAAAGTAGTGATGTTACTAACTGAACTACATTTTTCATTTGCATGACAGTGCTTGTCTCTCACTCAAGTGGTGCTAGGAAGTCTGATTCATTATAGCGAATAGTTCGTTTAGACTATTTGCTGATTCATTTGAATCCCCAAGTCCTTTCAAACGTGGCCTTTTTTTGCTAAATATTTAGTTAAGTGCTGCTGTTTGCCACAGCAGCATGTTTTGTAAAAATAACTCTCTCCTCGAATGCAATAATGATTCCAGATGGACACTGAATATAATGTATTGAGTCAGCGAATATGACACAAGTTTTGTTTTCCTTATGTAATTCAGCCCATCATGTTCCTGTTTTTGACATAATAACAAACTGGAGGAAAACACTACCGCCCTGTCGTTATGCCCTTGACTTAAGCTTTCACACGGTTCATCTTTGTCATGCAACATCTCTTGCTTAAAGGAACATTTGAATCAGGGTTGTTGTTATTTTATTTTACAGAGAGCGAAAATGTGGACCATATATGAAAACGGCTTCTTCTGTTATTTGCCTGTCAAGTGGCTTTATGCTTGCGTAGTGATGCTAGTGATATAAATCAGTTGATATTTGGCCCTTCCGACAGGGGAAGGTTATTGACATAATCGTGCCTGCATGCTGATTAACAGAAGTGTTAATGAGGTAACAGTGTAGTCAGTGGGTAATGTGCGATTCTTGATTTTAGATATTTTTGGTAGAATATTGTTAAAACATTTCAACGAATAGGTTTGCCAGTATCGCAATTACTGCAATTTTAATTGTATTAGGCTTTATTACACATCTCTGTGGAATACTTAATTCTCATTGGTTAATCGTGCCAACCAGTGGTGTGGTATTTCTGAAGATCCACACATCAGGTCATCAGGGTATTGCAAGTCATCTTCCTACTCCTCGTTTGACTCCGCGATCTCTACAAGTAAGATAATTTAAAAAATTCAACTCAAATCAATATTTAATTTCCATGTATTTACTTATTTGTCATATAGTCTTGTAATAACTAAGGTAATGAGGAGTCAGACTAATAAACACCAATAAAACTTCGGTGTGAACCAGAAATTGAATTCAGCTGTTTCTGGAGACTCCACAGTCTCATTTTTCTCATGTAATGATATAATTTCAGCTTAAATTATAAATTCATGTCCATTTACCATAGGCCTAATTATTAATTTAACTAGCCGATTCTAGGTCTGGGTCCTGAACACCCAGTTTGGGTTTATTTTGCAATGACTGGCTGACTGCAAATTATCCCTTATCACATTGGCATTATATGCGCTCTATTTGTTGTATCGGCAATTGAAATATTAATATTGGTCAATCACTAATCCATGATTTATAGGGCTGGGGATTGCCACAGACCTCCTGATTCGATATTACAATGATATTTCCTAGCCGATTCAGTATGTATTGCAATATTGCGGTTCTGTAAGTATTGCGATTTGATGTTTTGATATAAAAACTTTTAAAAAGAAAAATAAACTTTGGTAACTACTTTTTCTCAGAAAGAAATGTCTATTGAAGAACACTTGTGTCTGAAATGACAATTGTTTCACTCTGTAATATATAACTTGCAGGTAAAAGGTAGAGATGTGCAAAACTACCAATTTAAAACTACCAATTGACCAGTCAGTGCATTGTCTGGACTAGTTAGTGCAAAGGAACCCATGTATAAGGCTGCATTATGTCCATTTGTATTCAACAAATAAATGTATACATACAGTATATCATTTTAACTTATCAAACTAATTTTGTTATTTTAGGACATAAAATATAACGTATATTACCATAGGCTATTACTATTATCATAATGATCATTTTGCAACATACAAATGGAGGCTAAAATGTAAATTGTTCAAGAACCATTTCTGGGGCTGTACTGAATTATGACACGCATGACAATTCCCTTGTAGTCCCAATGACGTTGCATGTTATTTGCATATGCATTCTGAGAAAGTCTGAGATCCGATGCAGCATTCTCATAGGCAACTCTGTTCTTATAAACTGCTCCCAGATGACTGACAGAGAAAAAAAATGAGAACTCACCATATGCGCGTGTTCCATGAGACACGACTGAGCAGCGCATGTTGACGCCAAAGTGCAAATGAACTTTTGAACAAAAAAGCAAATCAAACAAATGCATCGCCGGCAATTCTTTCGTCTGTTCTGCAAAATTACCCACCACTGCGTATGAATACCCAGGCTGTTAGATTATAAATATTGTGGGGGCGCGACATGTAGTTACGCTATCCAACTATTTGATAAGCCTTTTTACAGCTAAACTATTTATTAAAGAAGTGTCAGACAGAATCTGCAGAGTGACTTCTGACAAATACTCTTAACAACACCTCTCAAATAAACTTTTGGATTATGCATAACAGGAACATTGATCACAGCAGAGGATTTTGATGTCTGACAGTGAACAAACAATGCTTTGATGGCTGTAGCAGTGGTGCATTAAAGGACTAAACATAAAGAATTAAAGGGACAAAACTTCTCATACAGAAAACCTGTTAGTGTGGAACTCTGCACAAATATAGCTTCCTATATTAATCTATTAATCATTGCAGCATTAAGATAAATGTTTATATATATATATATATATATATATATATATATATATATATATATATATATATATATATATATATTATATTATATTTCATCAGGGAGATCCCAGCCCTAATCAGAATCAGCTTTATTGCCAAGTATGCTTACACATACAAGGAATTTGTCTTGGTGACAGGAGCTTCCAGTGTACAACAATACAAAAACAGCAGCAAGACATAGATAATAATAAAAAATAAAACTAATTATACACATATGTACAGACACACACACATACATACATACATACACACATACACATGGGTAGTGCAAATGATTTATATCATAAACTCTTAAAGGGATGGATCACCCAAAAATGAAAATTATCTCATTATTTACTCACCCTCATATCCCAGGTGTGTATGACTTTCTTTCTTCACCAGAACACATTTGAAGAAAAACAGGAAAATATCTCAGCTCAGTAGGTCCTTAAAATGCAAGTGGATGGTGATCAGACCTTTTGAAGCTCCAAAAAGAACAGACAGTCAGCATAAATGTCATCCATATGACTCCAGCGGTTAAATTATTGTCTTCTAATGTGACACGATTGCTTTTGGTGAAAAAAAGATCAGTACTTAAGTACTTTTTTTTTTTAACTCAACATCATCGCTTCTGGTCAACAGCAGTATGCGCATGTGACGTAATCGCGTTGGCACGTGAGACACGCGAGAACTGACGCACATGCGACACACCTGGAAGAGCAGTGCTGTTTATATGTGAGTATTAGGAATGCTGAACAGAAGCTTCATTAGTTTTGAGTTAGATCTGTTAATATCTGTTTCTTTATTCACAATGGTGCGTTTGTGTGCTTATCCTGGATGTCTCAACCAAGAGGAGAACGTGAGATTACGTCTGTAACATGGCAACGTGAATGCATCACATGAGAGATCACGTGAACTCGACCCTCTCATGAAGCGATGATTTAGAGTAAAAAAGTACTTGAATATTTACTGCTCAGGGTTCCCACGGTCATGGAAAAACTGGAAATATCAGGGAATTTTAAAATTGTGATTGCCAGGCCTGGAAAAGTCATGGAATTTTTTTATTATACTCTGCCCTAAAATATTTAATCGGGGTGTTACATAGCACTGGATTAAAAACACACGGTGAAGAGTTTAAAATGTATCATGTTATTTAGAATACCTGACCAAGGGCTTGAAAGTAAGGACTGCCTGATGGCCCACACATTCCACAGTTCACAATCACAGTGCACGAAATTCCCAATTTTTTTCGTTTTAACATGTTGTTGAAAATTAGTAATCCACACATTGGAACACATGAAATCAACAGTTCATTTCTATGAGACTGTAAATCCATCTCTGTCCGTGCATTTCTCTCTCATCTATCCATGCAGCGTAGACACTGTTTAACGTGCATGCGCACTCAAACGGGAGAGAGTATTGTTCCCACAGTAAAAAAACAAAACAAAAAGCAGTTTCTCTCATTATTTTGTGTTTAGCGATGAAGCACTGAATAAAACCTAATAAACTTTGTTAAACCCCGGTTATACATGTGGCTGGAAATCTGAACTGAACAGTATCCAAAATGCAAGTAGGCCTATACATTTAGGTAATGTTTTTCAAAATGTAAACATTAATTCGACATGCTGATGCCGTTAGATACGAATAGAAGCAAAATCACTATGGTTATTATTTATTTTCAGAGCTGTTCAGCTGCAGGGTGAAGATGACTATTTAAAACAGTCTATTTAATATCTTTCTCATAACACCAGTTACATTTCTCGTTTCTGGATTGTACAGATACTTTCTTTCTGTGCTTTGTGTATCAGTCAGTGTCGGTCTAGTTTGGGTTGTCTAATTTCAAGTTTATATCCACACGCTTAATTTATAGATTAAGCCTAATATCTACCTACTGTATATACTGTACACATCACAGCCGATTTAGTAGCATGGTCTCCTCTTTCAGGGATTCATATGTTTATAACATTCAGCCAATAATCAAATCTTTAACTTGGTGACTAAATCTTTGATCCTGCTTGTGAAAACTACACGGAGTTTAAAAGTTGACAGCAAGACTAAACAGGTGACTGAAAACCCATCATTTGCTCCACAGAACTATTCACTTAAAATCATACATAAATGGCTGGACGGCTGAGGTTAATATGATGAATTTATGAATTTATATCTGTAAAGCGCTGATATGGGGTTACATAAGACATAAATCATATCTTGCAAATTATAAATGTGATACAGTTTTGGGGGAAATTGTCTTCAGACACATTTTTTAAAGCCATGGTAGTAAAAATAGATATTTTCCATTTTTGTGTTAGGAACAGTCCTTTGCGTTGAGCCCTGCCTGACCAATTAGAGAAAACGATGTGTCACTAATCCCCACCCATTTTAGGATTCACCCAATATGTTCAGATGGATTACATTTAAAATTAAATGTTTTCAGTTGAACTTTTGTCAAACATGTTGTGGTTTTGTTTTTTTACAAATTTGCGATTGTGATTCGGGTGCCATTTTTAGAATGAAAGGCTAAATATTTGGGCATGGAAATTAGCTTTCAAGTCATGGTAAAGTCATGGAAAAATCATGGAAATTCATTGTTTGAAAAGAGTGGGAACCCTGACCGCTGGAGTCATATGGATGACGTTTATGCTGACTGTCTGTGATTTTTGGAGCTTCAAAAGTTGGATCTCCATCCACTTGCATTTTAAGGAACTACTGAGCTAAGATATTTTTCTGTTGTGTTCTGGTGAAGAAAGAAAGTCATACACACCTGGGATATCATGAGGGTGAGTAAATGATTACAGGATTTTTATTTTTGGGTAAACTATCCCTTCAAACTCAGAAATAATAATGCATACTTGCTATATTCTATATGTCCTGACCAATGCGCTTGTTTCTAATGCTGATCATAACATAGCTCAAATTGGATCAGTCTTAACATCACTCTTACATGCAATGTATTAAACCCTCCTAATCTAATACTATGTTCTGCTGTCATCTATGTGTGCCAGTCAGTTTGCTAACGGTTTATTTAAATTGTGGCACTATATCAAATTGTCCATTCAAATTCATATGAAAATTATTCTAAAGGAAATTGATAAGACCATAATTGCAGAATTAAAAAGTGCAGCATCTCCAAGCTAGCTAGTGATCCAGCATATTTTTATGCCATAACAGCTGTAACAGTGCTGGGAGTCTGTATGAATTGGGTTATTCTAGTTCACGGTGACCTAGAGCAGATGCGTCAGAGCCCAGTCAAAATACAGGACACATAGAACATCAACAAACATGAATGTTTCCTATCTGTGGCTTGTTGCTGTTGGCTAAACTGAAAAGAGAAAAGCCAAAGTTTAGGTAGGCTAAATGTAGATAGTGGTGTACCCAAGGTCTTTTAGGAGGCTTTCACATTGGGCACGTTTGCTGCTGTCCGATTCCGAGTGCGATTGTTCCCGGTGCCCCCCCGCAGCTTTGGTCTTGTTTCACGCTCGCTTGATTCTATCGAACTCCGGTCCATTTGCGTTCATCTTGCGTCATCACAAACACGCATGGAGAACACAACGCGACTCATGCTTTTTGTTTTTTTTGTTATTTTGGTGCCATTATGCACAGCAGAGTGAACGACAACTGCGTATATGTGCGCTTCATGGCATAACTCATCAGATGTCCAGGGGAATGCGACTTGCTGCTGCTCGCAAAAGTCGTTTTTTTAGGAGACAGCTGATTGCAAGGAATTCATTTGCATCTTTGTTTACACTGCACACATACTCATGCTCGTGTCCAAGGTGAAGTTATCGCCACTGTCATCTCCTCCTCAGACCACCTCCTACAGGTAGTCTCAGGTTCGGTACCGCGGTGCGCTCCTCCGGTCCGCATGACAGCTTTCACATTACCAATTTTTCATGCGAACCTTGCTCTGTTTTGAAATAAACTGCCAGTATGAAAGCACCCTTAAACAGGGTTTTGTGTCCTGCATGTGTTTACACAGTGTTTTACTAATGCCAAAGCAATCTCACCTGAGAGAACTGGGTCAAGAGAAACCACTTAAAATGATGGGCTGGTTTAGATTCTAAATTTTGCCTTATTTCTTTGTCTAAATATATCCTTTAAAAAATACAATTTGGCACACAAGCTCAAGTGTTTTTCTCCTTAAAACCTAACGCATACTACACAACTCAAGCTTGTCTCCTTTGATTTGAGTCTGCGACTAGAAGTCTCAGATCGCACAACCAGCGGTTGTGTATTGTGTGCACTACTACGACTCAGTATGGTGAATTTTAAACCTGCTTGAAATCTGGCCGACGAGTCATCAGATGTGCAAACTGTCCCGACAAGTGAGAGACCGGCATTGTCCAACAGGCAATTAAATATAGAGAGTGAGCAAGGCATTGAGAAGCAGGAGCAAAAAATAACCAAAAATTAAATAAATAAAAACAACACCCACGTTTTTTTTTTCGAACTGCTGTCTTATAACTTTTTAGCCATTTTTTCCCATTCTGTGCAAATCAGTGCAATAACAGGCATGAGCCTGCCTTTCAATGTAGTTTGTTGACATGATATTAAAAATATACTCTCCCATTGCTAAATACATGAGTTTGTGAATGAATTTCAGGATCGTAGTTTCAGCCGGGTACAAATGAATGTGGACTTCATACACCCAGTCTGCGATCAGTCATGCAGTGTGCGCACCAACTCGCAGAAAACGGAAAGACTGTCCATCACGGGGCGACGACTGCAAGTTTTAGTGATTGACTGTATGAAAACAATCCTAAATCTGTTATTTATAACACAGGCTTTATTTTGACCTGGCATTTCAGTTAACACCTAAAGTAGATTTCTGACTTGCTGCCGACATAGAAACACACAAAAATAAGCATATTTTGGAATTCTTTCAAGCTCAAAAAATGAATGGTATTTTGTTAGCATGGCAGTGCATTCAACTTTGCGTGTTAGAGCTGAAGAAAAATTTTTATTCTCGTGCACTTGTAAATGTGCCTTTTAATCTATACTGGAATGAGCTTCAAAGACTGCCTGCTAAAACTGCAGGAAGTAGTTTTCCAGGGCATTCTCTGGCATTGCTGGTTCTGTGCACTTTCACTGGCTAATTTTAGAAGAGTTGCACTCAAAGTTTTTTCCACAGGGGAGAAGAGAGGGGAAAAAGCTGCAAAACAATCCATGAGGGTGGGAGAGAAGACATGGACAATGAATAGTAGGGAGGTGTCAGTGAAGGGTGGAAGAGTGTTCCACCATTCCCCTGGATGGATCTTTTACCGAAATAGTGGGCACTCAAACACAATATATGCAGAATTTCCCACTGTTATGACTGGCAGCACTGCACTCACTGATATATGGTGGTCTGCAGGAGTAATTCACCCAAAAATGAAAATGTTCATTTCTTGCTCGTACTCGTATCCAAAAGTCTTGCCCTCTCATATCATATTAGTGAAAATGCATATTCAAACAGTTACGAGACAAGAACATGCATATTCAAACAAGCGAGAACCAATTTGGCTTGATCTCATTGATGTCAGACTTAAACTTCGGCCTATTCCTCACACAAATCTATTGTGTGGCTTCAGAAGATTACTTTTTTTTATGGTGCTTTTCATGTCCTTTTTGGGACTTGACAACCCATGGGCAGTTAATGCTTTTGTTGTATTAAAAAAAGATCAGCTTGGGGATACATCAGAATTCCTTATTTTGTGCTCCACTGAAAAAAGAAAATCATATGGGTTTGGAATGGCATAAGAGTATTACCTCTCTCAGTCTGACCATGGGTCCCCCAGGCTGTTTTGGGGGAACAAGACACTGTACCTGTACTTGCTGTTACGTAAGCAATAGGTGCCGGTACTGTGACGTAAATTGTATATTATTGCCGCTATGGCTTACTGTTGTGTACCAACTCACTTTGAGCCCTAGAATGAATAATGATAAAATAAATTTTTATTTTGGGGATTTGATTTCACACATGCTCAAACAAAAGGAAAGATCTCAAAAGTTGTTTAGAATTTCACTTTAGTGTTGGTATATCCTCCATGACTTTTTTTTTTTTTTTCCCAAGGCCCAAACTTTTTCTTCCCTATTGTTAGTGTGAATGTTGTTTTTGGAGGACAATTAACAGGCAATCAACCATAAACTAAATTTAGCATTTAAGTTTATTTTTTAGGTCTTTATGACACTTTTACTTTTTAATTAGTTAGGCTTCATGATGTTTCATAAGTGAATAACTTAAATAGCTATGCTTTCTAGAGCACATGGGCCATTCAATTCTTCTAGAAGGTTCTGCTGTTTTTTTTGTCTGTTTTTCTGTCTGTCTGCTGCGCCAGCCAACCACAGGGAACCGTTTGCACATCTGGCTGGTCGAGGCCATGAAGCCCAGAGGCTTCTGGGAGCTCTGTAATAAGAGTGCCTGGCTTTTTACATACACATACCCACAGCTGGTTGCTCTCACCGTGTGCCGCCACCACCACAAGCAGGCCTGAAAAATAATCTTCGGATCTTCGGATCTCGGGAGCTAATCCTCCCACGCTGTGAGATAAGATTGCACCTGATTATTTTGATATCGAGTTTATTTGTGCAAAAAAAAAAAAGAAAAAAAAAATCCTTGTTCCTCTCTGTGCTATGTCTCTTATGTAAGGACATCAGTGGATTATGCAATTCACGTGATGTTGGCGAGCAGTGTTGTGTTCGGTTGAGTCCTGGGAAAGAGTGGCTGGTCCTGCTGAGATTGTTTTTGGCACTCGTGGAGCACTAGCAGAGCCGTGTGTTGCCTCTTTCATATGGGGGATAATTGACTAAAAAACGAGACTAGAGGGTTGTGTCCTTTTTATTCTGGATGAGTTTAAAGTGCTAGTCACAGTAGCGTGGCTTCACTCCCTTTTGTTAGCGGTTACTCTTGATAACACACTCCTTTTTTCTGCACAGTGGAGAGGAGCCTGAGGCAGTGCCATTAACAGCAACGATTCTCGGAAACATCATACAATAAATGTATTCATAGATTGCTTTTATTTTATTTTTTTTAAAGGGCAGACATAAAAGCAGCTGTCAGACTGCTCTTTGATACTGCAGCATTTCTGTTCTTCCGTTCTGTTCATCTTCTGTTCTTCCGAGTTCCCTGCTTTTGGGAATTTCTGCATTCATCCCTCCTATTTTTTTTGGGGGGGGAGGGATAATAAGTGGTTTTCAAAAACCCTCTCCCTAATTTTCAGTCCCCTATGGTTCAGATCATTCCTGCACCCTTGCCAAGGCAACACCAAAGAAGGCTTCTGCCATCACCTAGCTGCCAAGTTCTGTGCTAAACCATTGTTGTTTTGCCTTTTTTTTAATTCTTCTGGATTAGGAATGCTTCCTGAAAACTTCAGAAAGACACTGATTGGCATAATCATCCATTTACTTTCTTCATAGTCACTGACACGAATCAAGGCCTATTCACACAAGCACAAAGAGTCAAAACAAAGCAAAGGACTTTGCAACCAAAACAACCCCAAAGCAAATTTTCATCAGGTTTTGCAAAAAAAAAAAAATCCACTGCTAAATAGCACTGAGGAAAAAAATATCTACAGGACATCAGGTTGACTGTGTAAAGAAGTCCATAGGAATCAGTTGTTTTTATTTAAATAGAGTAATATCTGCACCATTGTCAGTTTGAATTGCTAAAATATTGACTGTTTTTAAAACAGGTTTGATACTCCCCACAAACTCACCATTGGTTGAGCATGTTTAATCTGAACCCCCAGAATGTATCATCTGCCTTTCCAGTCAGATTTAATATGCCTGATGAGACATGAAGAGGTCTCGACTCCAAGCCAACATATGAACACAAATCTTTGGACTGTAATGGCCAGAACCTGGCTGACTCTGACCCTATATTGTCCGGGTTGCCACTGAGATCTGCTCTGTTCTTTTGCCAAGCTTAGCCACTGGATGACTGCTGTAAAGTGTTTGTTGTGTGGTCCACTGTGTGTGGTATGGTTATAGGATGCAGTAAAATACATGTAGAGGGTGGAGGGTGGGGCAGAAGCCGTGCAAGTTCAAGTGGATTTTATCGGAAACTCTGAGACAAATTTTCCTAGTGGAATTTCTGAACAAGCAAGAGCAAGGCTGAGATTTGAGATTCAGTTGTCTTTCGGTTCCTGTTTTAAGAGGTAGTTTTTCCCTCATGAATTTTGTTATAAAGGTTCTTTATTTTAGGAGGTGTCTTCAACTGAAACTTTCTTCTGTATAACTGTAAAATATCCATCATCAAATTGATATTAAAATGGGCTTTATTCCTGGATTCTTTGATCTTGCAGTCTATGATGTCTTTCTCCACCACCATACCCTTCTTTTACAGGCCAAAGGAACCTTTGCCAGCCTTAAAAGGTTGTTGTGCTTGACCAACTCTTGATGTCTTCTTGGTCAAGAAATTCATTTAATTTAGGAAGTAGTCTTTTTGAAGAGTATGGTCAAAAATGTTGCCTGTTATTGTACACAATAAGAAGCCATTTTTGATTAAGTTCAGCCCACTCAGAACTTGAGCTAGCCTGTTGGAGACTCTCAGAGCCATACAGTACCCCTGGTGGCCGCTCCCCCAAAAAGAAAGTGACCCAGGAAGAATTAATTCCATGTCCAGTCTCTTGGTTCTCTGCCTGTTTTTTATTTTTATTTTTTTTATGGAGAGGGAGGAAGTGGTCTTCACCAAGATTCTGGAGGCTATAGTTGTTTATAGCCTGGAGCAGAACATTGTGGCCTCTGGAGTCAGCCCAGTGCTTTGTGGTTGGACTGAGATTTGAGGCTGCAGCCCCATTCAGGGTGTGTGCACCCGGAGAGGTGCATTATGGGTGATGGTGGTTTAGTTACTCTACTAAATTTTATCTTGAGGTGCCTGGCTGAGCAAGAGTAACTGGTTTTTGTAAAGCTTGTTCCAGTTCCTTGCTAATTAGAGCTGTTCTCTTGGACTAGACCAGACATGTACAGCACAGAAGCTGTTTATCCTAACACAGTGCTGCTCTTCAAGGGATCTACTCACTTTGATTCAGAGTTTTAAAGTCATGTGTAAGCTTGTTTATCTGGAATTACGGCTACGTCATTTGAGAAGTGACTGGGTCAGTTTTGAATCGGGTGAATGGAAAAATATACCTGACGTTTCTCTTCACCGTAATCAGATTGGTCTGCCTTTGAGGCTTTAGACAGACGTATGACCAAAATATATTTGTTTACAGTCACATAGACGCCTTTGTGTCATTATGTGATTCTTATCAACTGAACAATATGTCTAAAAATGCATGTATCATTAAAGCGTTTTGCCTCTGCATTCACAAACTTCTCAAACTTGATGTGAATTCTCATTTGTAGATGGGCCGTCTGGGTCATTTCAGTCTATTTCCAGTAACAATAAATAGCCTTCCTCCTCCTTTCTCCCTCTCTTCTGACACATTCTTCTCTACTAGTTTTCTCTGCAAGTGTTTTCACAGAGCCATTCCTCACCTCTCATTTGGGATTCAGAAGTCAGACATTTTTGAAGGCCACTCAGATCTTGGCACTAACCTAAGCTTATATAATGCTGTGTACTAAAGTTTGTTCATTGTATAGGCTGCTGTCTGGCATACATCCATCTCTCATACCCCTTTTACATCGGTGCTGGTACTGGAACCCATGGCAAGTCTGGCCCTGTTCCGCATGTTTTTACCAAAGAAAAGGCAGTTCTGAGCCTGAAAAATTGGCTCCACATCAGCCCTTTGACACTTCTGTTATTGAACCAGGAACCGCTAACAATAGAGTCCAAATTTGTGTCTTCACCACATGAAGTTTTCAAAACGATGTCCAGTAAAACGTGTATTCTCATCACTGGGATGAGTTGAATTCAAAGTTTATGGGTCCACCTTGATCTTTAGTTTCTTTTCAAATAAATGAGTACCCACAATCAGTTCCACACAGTGAGGAATAGATATTCTACATAAACTGATTAAGAAAACTGGTATTGGATTGGTATCTGCCGATACAGAGAGTTCAGTTATCGGAATCAGATCTGTAGAGAAAGTGGTATCGATGCACCCCTATTGCTATGCAGATATTTTGTTGAATGGTGCAGTTGTGACTTGTACTTTATGATTTACAACAATCTGGCCCATCTTGAGATGAAGCTGTTATACAAGGATGATATACTAGCCCTTTTTACATTATTAATGTTGGTGAATGAATCTTGAATTCACCAGCCGTCTTTGTCAGGTAGTTACCTTTGTTTTTCCATAATGTGTTCCAGTAGGTTCTGTTCTGACACTGCAGTTTTGGCCTTGACAAAGGTTCCCTAGTTTAAGTTTGTTTAGGATGACCCTCTGATTTTATTATGTATTCATAAAGCGGACACTAAATTACAGGAACAATTTTTTTTTTTACAGGGACAATCCCCCTGGGGCTACATGTGGTTAAAAACCCTGTTCAAGGGCACAGTGATGAGAGATCATGGATTGTCCCTTGTGGGGCTTGATCCAGCAACCTTTTGGTTACCAATTCAGATCTTTAACAACTGTGCTACACCACACTCAGATCTTTAACCACTGTGCTACACCACCCCCTAATTTCTGTTGCATCCATCATCATCTTCATTTCTCTCTAATAACTGAGCTGAATCTTGGAGCCAGTGGTACACTGAGAGGTTGTGAGAACTGCAGGAATGACTCTGCCTCCACCTCTGTCACTGAGCTCATTTAGAAAAATTTAATTACAAAGAAGACTCTTCACCCCCACAGTTACTCAGACACACCCAGCCATTTAGGGGGGTGTTTACTCATCATTCATGGACCATTCGGCTCACCCTGTGCTCTTGCTACATATGAGTTTTGTCAGGCTGAGAGACAGATTTTTATTAATTGCTGACTGCAATGTCTGTCTACGCATCCCACCCACAGCAGCTGCCTCAGATCCCCCCCTGTCCTTTCGTCACTCACTCCCTCCCTTCACAATTCCAGCATGCATAGGATGAGATGGCTATAATATTCCCCATCTTCCTGCTGTCTGTGTAAGAGCACACATGTGAGTCTGAGTGAGCTCAGGGAAGTTCACCTGCACTATACTATTATTCACAACTCACATATTCAAGACATATCTAAGATCGGGATCTCAGACGGAATGTATTTTTTTATGATTGTTTTAAAAAAAAATTTAAAGGGAATGGTAGTAAGGCTGCAATGGTACACAAAGTTCATGGTTTGTTACTTACCTTGGTTTTCGTGTCATGGTTCGGTACGGTTTTGGTACAGCAGGGAAAACAAAGAATCTTTCTTTAAATTATTTATTTTGAAAACAGTGGCTGATGGGCAGTCATTCTTATTGTGAAGGCTCATTTATACTTGACTGCACTTTCTTCAACAAAATTACAATACAAAACTTAAGAGCCTCTTATATGCATATTGTATAAAAAACATAATAAAAGTAAAAAGTGCATTTATAATAATTGTAACAAAATTAAGACATTAGCAGTGCAGATTTCAGTGTCTTTTACCTTTCGGCTCACCACTTGTACTTTATCACTCAATTTGCTTTTTTTTTTTTTTTTTTAGGAAAATCAGAATATCCAAATTTTTAGAGAAGACATTTCGTGGACAATTACAGCGTGTGCTTGTTTATATAGAGACATTACAGAATTGCTGAAATGCCTTCTTGTAGGAACTGTATAACAGGCCTCAAGCACATTAAGCAGATGCTTAAATCCTGTGTTCTCGACGACTGAGTATGGTCACATATCTGCAGCAATAAATACTCCAATGACATTCATTATCACTTTAGTGCTGTCTGAGCTTGCAGCGAGAGGGTGCTTGAATGCCGTGGCAAGACTAACTTGCACAGGCTGTTTGTTTTGCTACCGTAAGCTCGAGACACATGTGGATGGTGTCGCCACAAATGTGTCATCATATTAGATGTGCTTCCTGAGACATACCCGACTTCGGTGAAATGGAGCTGACACAGCCTTCGTCCTGTTCACTACTCGTTGCCCAATATGACTGTAGTTTACTGCGAAACCATAATGCTCCCAAACAACAGATTTTAGAGATAGCAGTGGGTCTTCAATCTCCTGGCTTATTTAAGTCTGACATATTTATATTTTGTTTAGTTCCATCACAGTTGGGAAAAATAGCGAGCTAGCTAGTATAAACTTCACATGCATTTAAGAGGTCGACCGATATATCGGTTTTGCCAAGTAATTGTACTGATAACAGATTTCTGGAAATAACGGTTATCGGCAAAAATCCACACCGATAGTTTTCCCCCGATGCGTCTGGAAGGGTCCGCTGTCGTTATACAGTATGAGAGCGGCACTTCACTGATGCCGTGTGGTGCTTGATTTGACACATGAGACTACACTCTGCATGGATCGGAACACTTCAGATGCGGATTTAAAACATCAACAACGAAAAGGTATGTATACAGTACATGTTGTCATATCATTATAAAGTAATTAATTTGCTGAATAGATGCTGCATTAGTAGAGAACAGCAGTATGTTTGCAGACTTGGCTGAGAGGACGCTAACATTAAAGCTAACCTCAAGCAGTTAGAACAATGTGACAAAAATACACGCAAGTCCTACACAAATGTTTTTAAAGTCACGATTATTACCATCTATTTGCATTTGTTTGTATCCAGCTGGTCATGTTTATGTATTCGTTAGCCAGCTAAGTTGCATATTTAAAGCTAGTGAAGTGAGAAAGCAAATTAATATCTTCATGCAGCTGAGAGAAACGTATAAACAAATCAGAAACGCATCTGATTTCAATAAAAAAAAAAAATATCCTCACTGTAATACGATGACTTCAGATTGATCACATTCTTGCGCTAAAAAAGGTGAGACACAGCTCAACAAATACAGTTTAACAAAAAGCAGTTGTCTTCATATGCTTTTTAAGTTATTTTTAATGAGAGACACCTAAACAACAGCGCTCCTGCACAAGATGCTGAATAAACATAAACAAAGTGAAACAAAGACGTTCGTCTAATGCGTGTTTACACTGAAAAACAAATGGATGGTTGCAAAAGCTTTTCGGTGTGAACAGCCTGTTACAGCAGGTGGTGGTCTTTGGCCGTTGCGTCTTGCTGTCTTATAAGCGTTTCTCAGATTAAGCAATAAGTTGTTTAAATGCTTTGTCAGGAAAGATGTTCAACTTGGAAATGTGTGTCTCGAGATCCTCGCGTTCGGTTTCAGTCTGTTGTGTTCCATCTGTTTGAACAGCCCCTGAACTGGGCTCATAGTCTGAGCCGCTTCACCACCGAGTTCAGCCGAATTCCACTGCTATCTGTGAATATTGCTACCCTACATACAACTGTAATGAATAAAAAACAATGTGCTATTTCGCTGTTATTATAGCTTAAGTTTGGGGTTGTATAATGTGGCATCAGTGCAAGTGTAACACCATGTGAACCTATTGAAGCGTTTCCCCCCTCCTCATTTTACTTTTGACTTAACATTTGAGAATATGGACCAACTAAAACTTTATTTATTTTATGCACATTAGTTGAAAATGAAATGCTCTTTTTTTTTTTTTTTTTTTTTTTAACAGCCAGGATAGGAATGTTCTATGCAATAATATAATGGTGCTGAATGGTTTATGTATTTATTGCGCTCTCTTGTGGACTAAGGAAACAACGTCAATTTAAAAATCAGCTGACTTTAAAATTCGAAAGTTCATATATATTAATATTTATATATTTATTTCATTTAAAAAGTGCAATACATTTTCATGGTTCAGTCAGTACTGTTTATTTGTGTAATAAAGTTCAGCACTATTTTACTTTTGAGTGTTATTTTTTCATTCAGGATCAATTTTAAACATTTTCGGTTGATTAATCGGTTATCAGCAGGTACTGCCCAACTTAGTTTTCAGTATCGGTAAAATCCACTATTGGTCTAGTGTACCATGTGGCACTCTGTTCTGTTAAGTTTTGGTTCTGTGCGGTCCTGTGTTGCTCCGGAATCTTTTTTCCTTTAATTTTAGTTCTATGTGGTTTGTGTTGTTATATGTTGTTTTAATATTGGTTTCACGTATGCTAATATTTGTAATCATTCATGTGACTGCATGTGCCATACCGAAGGCCCTGTATCTGTTTGGTTTGGCGCAGATACATGTACCGTTGCAGCCCTACTATGTAGACATACTTTGATGTTCAAAACTCAAAGCTTCCCAGACCATTAATGATACTAAGATGCAAAAAAATGGGAAATTTCACAGTTTGGGCTACAACTAACAACTAGGGCTGGGCGATATGATGATGTAATCGGATATCGACGATGTTTTGCAAAGATCCTGATGCCAATTGCGAACAGATGATTGACAGTATCGGGAAATGGCAAAACCATGGATCTGGGACGTCACCAAATATATTAAACAGTGGCCAGGGTGTGAAACTAGCACCCGCCACCCGCCAAATGCGACGGCTGAAACCAGTCCGCAAGCTCCTCATCCAAATGTATATATGCACGGGTAATTTTGCTCATCTACCTGCAACAGGCGGGTGACCTGTCTCGGAGTGACACATGACAAGAAATGCTGTTAGTCACAAAGATATGCACTTGAAGAAATGCACTTTATTATATTTTTAAGAACAGACAAAAGAAAAGCCATCAATGCTTGTGTCTGATTTGCTGTTTGTTCAGAGGTGTGCAGAACGAGCCTGTCTCGTGGAAGAAGCGCATGTAAAGAGTTTTCACTCTTTATACCCGTATACATGCGGCTCGGTCAATAAGCAGCTTTCTCCTCAGCAATGTAATTTTCCCGTGACATTTGTGTAAATAACAAACATGGGATCCGTAAGACTTCCATTTTATTCTCAGTTTCTTCTCTTTATTTCCAGATATTCCAGAATTGTTGCTTGCTGTTTGTTTCCTTCACTTTCTATCACAACCTGCAGCAGAATTGCTCTGCTTACGTCACACTCCGGGATTTCCCCAATGTACGAGCACATATACACGAATGTGAGGGACAGTCGATTTTTACATTGGTTTAAAGAGGTTTTCCCACTGTACTTCCTGAAATGTTTAATTCTTTCTGCTCTGTTTACTTGCCGTTGGGCTCCATCCTATGACGATTGTTGTCCAGTCTGTTCACGCACATGCGCACTCCTCAAAAAACGATTTGAATGCTGCTAATGCGTTTACATGACCACAATAAGCCGCCTTCTCCGAGAGAAACCTAGGTGTGTTAAACTGCTTTCTCTTAATAGCTTAAACAACGTAAAGAAATCAGCGTTTACATGACGTTTCAGAATGTCGCGTTCTGCAAAAACCCTGGAATAAACAGTTTTCTTAAGTGCATTTATACGTAGTCATTGACATTTTTTTTATTTTTTATCTGTTGCAGCCCTGTCTCAGTATGACATTGCCATTAAAAACCATAAGCACATTAACAAAGGTCTGCCTTCAATATTCAGGCCTTCTCCAGTGAACGACTCGGTGTGAACTATGGTAAATGCATTCACAGAAGTTAGCCAGTCATAACAGTGGTCATTTGCATCTACACTGCAAAAAGTAATTTTCTTAATTAGCATTTTTGTCTTATTTTCCAGTAAAAATTATCTAAATATTCTTAAAACAAGATTAATTTACTTGACAAGCAAAATAATATAAGAAATTAAGTCTTGTTTTCAGAGAAGTCTGACAAAATATAGTAAACTTAAAAAAAAAAAAAATATATATATATATATATATATATATATATATATATATATATATATATATATATATATATATATATATAATTTTTTATTTTTATTTTTTCTATTTAAATAAACTTGTTTCCCCTTTGAATCAAGTTTATTATTATTATTATTATTTATTTATTTTACCCCACTGGCAAACAGATTTTTTGAAGTTTTTAAGCATAAACCTCTCTAAATTAATTAGATTTCTCTGAAAATGACATAATGTTGCATGCAATTTTGCTTGTCAAGTAAACTTATTTGTTTTAAGAATATTTCAATATTTTTAATGGAAAACAAGACAAAACTATTAAGAATATGATTTTTTGCAGTGTAGAAGTCTTAAAGGTTCATTTGCAAAATTAGCCTGTTTAGAGGGTGTAAATCTCATGTAAAACTAAAACAAACCTTCACTAACATTATACTGTAACTGGACTGTTACAAAAGTATAATATGTGGCCTCTATGTTTTCACTTCAGATTTGCTCATTATGTTGTTGATGTTAAAAGTATTTAAAATTAGCATATTAAAAAGTAAATTTACTAGATCACTGATAGCCAAGCTTGATTGCAGCCTTCAGCTGTCACATAAAAGCTGTGAACTTTTGTGTCATGAAATGACTATCATCTCTCTGTCTATGGATCTACCACATATGTAAACATACACACACACATACGCCAGCGTAAAGAAAATGCTCTAAATTAGCCTTGTCTGCATGTGCCATGCACCAAAGACAGTAGCACCCATGTGAGCAAACATGGGAAATGATTCAGAACTCATTGTCTTGTGTTAGGTTTATTTTGTGAGTAGGGGGATGGGAAATGGCTTTTTGGAAATCCTCTTTTAATCCTTTAATCTGTAGTGGTCGGACAGACCAAATTCCTCATGCCTTTTCTGCCTCTTCCTTTGCAGTCTATTGTACCATCTGACCATCTTACAAGATGTAATTCTAAAATTATACAGGCCTTAATAGCGGTTTGCTGTTGGATTTCTGTAAGCCAATTTGGCTTAAGGCTGCTAAAAGTGGGTGCAGGGGTGGACGTATTGTGGACGTTCATTTAAAGAAACAGTTAGACTCTGAATGGCGGAACATCAATGGAAGCCACATATATATATATATATATATATATATATATATATATATAGGTCAGAGACCTTTAAAACAATAAGCTCCCCCTCACTGTGAGGGCACCTGACAAATAATGGCCCCAGAGCCAAGGTTTTATCTCATTGGTTGCTCTTAGGGTAATGTGATTGGTGCAGCCTGAGACTCACTCACAGCTACTGACAACCAAAAGTGACAGGAGTGAAATATACTGAGCCACGTCCCAATTTGCATACTTATACTATTTATGTTATATAGTAGCCTACATTATGCAATAGTATAGTATATTGGGGAACTACTGTATGTGCTTTACTTATGATGGTAAAGTACCTTCTACCTACTTTTAGTAAGATGAGTATTGAGACATACTTCCACAGTATAAAATTGGGTCTTAAAACAGACCCCCATTTCATCTACTGTTTGTAATTGCAAGTAAGCATTAGCACTTATGTAGTTAAAGGGTTAATTCACCCAAAAATGAAAATTCTCACCCTCATGCCATCCCAGATGTGTATGAATTTCTTTCATCAGCAGAACACAAGCAAAATTTTTAGAAAAATATTTTAGCTCTGTAGGTCCATACAATGCAAGTGAGTGGTGACCAGACCCAGTGTTGGTGAGAAACGGATAAAAATGTAAGTACTTTTTTAACTCTAAATCTCCACTTTCACTTTTACATCTGAAAGTCACATCTTGTGCTTGTTTAGTTTCACTTACAATTCATTATTACTTAACTTATAGCTTCATAATTTTAAAAACTGCTGTGATAGCTCCAGCTTAACATTCCTTGGCACTTTTGTACAGCTGAAGTTTGAAGAGAACCATTGCAAAACTCTCCCTTTTAGTTTACACAAGGGCTTGTTGGCAATAATGTGTGAAAAAGCATGACAGATGCTCACTTTGAAAATTTCTGGGAATAGTACACCATTTGGTATCCTGTTTTCAATGTACCATGAATTGGAACTCATTAATTCATGTGCACTGTTTAGGATGCATAATACACAAATTGGGACACAGAACTGGTTTCAAATCTTCTATCATTGGCCTTCACAAGGACTACTTTACATGCACTTTAAAAGTTAGTTTTCAGTGGGACTAAAACAATAAATCACACAAGGCACAGTGAGGGTTACAGTGAGGCACTTACAATGGAAGTGAATGGGGGCAGTTTTTTAATGTCAAAATACTCACCGTTTCAAAAGTATAGCCACAAGATGTAAACAGTATGTGGTGAACACAATTTTAGTGTGATAAAATCACTTGCTAACCTTTTCTGTGTAAAGTTATAGCCAGTTTCACAACTTAATTGCAATGATGATGTAATGTCAACAAACCCTAAAACAACTGTAGAAATGGCGATTTAAACAAATAATACACAAGTGTGTGTATAGAAAAGCTATATTTGTGCTGAGTTCCACACAAACTGGTTTTCTCTCCGAGAAGTTTTGTCTCTTTAATTCTTTACGTTGAGTCCTTTAATGCACCGCTGATACAGCCATTAAAGCGTCGATTGTTCACTGTCGGACGTCAAATCCTCTGCTGTGGGTTATGTTCCTGTTACTATGCATAAGCCACAAGTTTATTTGGGAGGTTTTGTGGAGAGCATTTTTCAGGAGTCATTCTGCAATAAAAAATGTTTTATCTTAATAAATAATTTAGCAGTAAAAAGGCTCATCAAACTGTTGGATGCCTTAAGCTACATGTTGCACCCCCCGCAATATTTGTAATCTAACAGCTAAATGCTTTTGAATATGGAACAAGGATCACCCTGTGACTCCAAGCCCCCTCCAGTTTCATTGAAGTGCATCATTGCGCTTCCGGGATGCGCATAAGCGTTTTAGTGCCGCTCTGTATTGGAGCTTTTCTTTTTTCTTATTTTGATAGTTTTGCATGATAAGACATTATAGTTATTTCACCTACAAACAGGATCCATAAAAGGAGGCCTTTTCTGTTTAGTCACTAAGATTCTGGAACACCACCCATTCAAATGTTAGTTGTTGCTTGCCAGTTAGCAGAGACTTTTGTCTAAAGTGATTTTACAGTTCACTGATTATAGGGGCAGGTTCACCAGAGTAATCTTAGGTTAAGTGATTTACGTAAAGGCACAATAGTGAACAAGCACAATTGTGGTGGTAGTAAATCTACAATTCCTTGGGACTGAATCTGTAGCCTTTAAGCCAATTGTCAAGATCCCTAACCATTGGGTTTCATCCACATAACTGTGGGCATATTCACAGTAGAGCTTTTGGTGTGCATTCAAATCCATTTCAAAAGGGTCATTACCTCGCTACTGTATTAAACATCTGCAACTAGAACTCAGGGGTATTACTTGTGTTGATAATGCAAACACGTTATGATTCTTAGCCAAATAATACAATGTGAAAAGAGACTTATGGGGTCAGGAGTAGGGCATGGAAAAGAACTCTAGTTAGGACATGAACCATCAAAACTTTATACTCTTTCTGGGACCTACAGTACCTATTGGTTTTGCTTTGGCTCTGTCTATAACAGATTTAGTTCACTAGACCAACTTTGAAATTGTTGCAGCCCAAATGGACATATGGCATAAATGTATCTCTTTTTACAAGTCTGTAGGCTGCCTGCAAATCTCTGCTGCAGTGTGGTTCAGGAGTTCAGCTCTGTAGAGCGGTTGAAATGTTTGATAGAACTTTGGCTGAACTTGCTGAACTGTGTTTGTTAATTTGATACACTGCTTAAATCATTTTCTTATTCAGTGTTTTTGCCTTGTTTTCCAGTAGGTACCTAACAACATTTTGTGAGGTTTATGCTGAAAACAAGAAAGAAATCTAATTTCTAATGATATAAGAAGAATCAAATTTAATTCAAGATATATTTTCTGAAAACAAGTCTTAATACCTTACCATATATCTTGTTTTAAGTGATGCACTGAAATGGAAATTCTTGGCTAAAAATTGAAACCGAAAATTATTATATAAAATTAGACTATGTTTGGAATAATTGAACAAATTCTAAATGTTATTATTTGGAATGCACTGAAGCCACTTTTCTGCAACACATTTCAGAATATAATAGAGTAGATAGAGAACAATTACATTTATAAAAAAAAAAAAAAAAAAACAATTGTAGACTATTAAGAAAACCTTTATCATTACCTACTCTACTGGCGTAATCTTCAGTGGACATGAAGCCAGTTCCATTGGCACTTTTTATTTAACATTGTGTGTGGACCTGGAATGTGGAATGGATTCTTTAGTGGATCTCTCTTGTGTTCAGTTTAGTTGTGATAGGATATCACATTACTCTGTCAATTTAAATATTATTGTAATTTGTAACATATTGGGCCCTATTTTAAGAGCGCTTGCGCAAATGAGCGCAAAGTCAAGGGCATGGCCATGAAGATTTGGTATTTTTGTGCAAGCATGCACTAAGTTTAGGCGCAAGAGGGTTTGGCAAAATTGCACGCGCAATGCGCTAATGGGCTGTATCAAGTGGAATTCAGCATCCTAGTAAATAGTCCATTCCCTCAAGCACCAGTGATTTAAACATAGACAGTACATTCATAAGAAGTTAGTAGTGTAAATTGACTGTACTATGCAATGAATTAGAAGAATAGAAATATGGACACACTCCTTTTATTTGCTTAGAAAATGTTATACTCATCAGGATTGTGATGTTGGCTCCGTTACATTATAGGGATTACAAGTATTATTAAAAATTTTAATCTACTGACACACAAATCATTATTAGTATTATATCAACATGCACTTCACTTCGAAAAATTTAACCAAAAATACTTCCAATTTCAAATTAAATTTGAAACTAAAAAATATAATCAAAATAATGAAATGGTCAGACAAATCATATCAAATCCAAACATTTTATCCTTTCCAACTTCTTTTACCAGCACCTTTTGCAATGACTTAAAAATCACTTTAAGACAACAGGTGGAAAAATACCAATACAAATTAGATCATAAATAGAATTGTAAATATAAACATAATAATAATAATTGAAAAATAAACCATGAACCATTGATAGTTTAATACATAATTAAGACATAATTTGATGTTCCACTATTTTCAGAGTTTGGACATGAACTTTATTACCACCTGCTGGTGGAATTTCCAAACTGCAAATGCAAGAACTGAGTTCAGACTTTACACTGAAAATAGACCTGCTTTTGAAACGTCTTTGCACAATGACCTATTTCTCAGGAAAATATCAATTTGTGCTTTTTGTCATTTCATTAAAATCGGTATCGGCTCCGATACTGAAGTTTTTAGACGGATCGGGTATCGGTCCGGCAAGCCTGATCCAAATCCGATACTGTGTGTTAGTCATGTTTGTTACTGTCAAGCTCCAAAAATGACATAAAAGAACCATAAAAATGCCATTAAAGTAGTTCATAAGACTTGTGCATTAAGTCAATTGAAGATGTGCGATAGCTCAGTGAATCACAAAAGGCTGCGTTTAATAAGTAAATATATAAAATGCATGCGCAGCTCCAGCACGTTAGTGAATGGTGCTGCTGTGTTGACACAAACTCACGCACAGGCTGGTGATGCACTCGTGGCTATTTTTAGCCTTCACGGCGGTGCACAATATTTGAGCACTACTCAAGAACAGCATCATAGATGTAGATGCTCAATAGTTCGGTTCACTTATAATATTCATTTAGAACGACATTGGAGGTGCATTTTTCCAGAATTTGAATAAGAAGCGGATTAAACTACCGTGAACTTGCCTACAAACAGACACATACAGGACTTATTAGAGAGTTCAGAATGTCATAATAAAAGCGTGAGTGTTTAAAAAGTGCATGATTTAAATATATTACTGTTGTATTTAAAATTAAAAGTCAATAATAATAATGTTAATAACAATTTATTATTATTATTGTCATCTTTAGTATTTGTTTACAATTTATAATAATATTTAAGTTGAATGGGTTCCAAAAAATAACTGTGTGAATGAAAAGTGAGCTGATATCTTACAACTGAATTGAACAAAAAAAAGAGATCTGAATCCTTTAAGTCCAGATACAAGTAAAAAAAAAAAAAAAAAAAAAAAAAGCTGCTTTTCTACTGAAGACGTGAAGACTGGAATTACTGTTAATTTTGCTGCTACATTATCTAGTATACTAGTTATATAATAAAATGTTTCTTAATAAACTATACAACAACATTGGTATCGGCCGATACTGAGATTTCCGATATCTGAATCGGATCGGAAGAGAAAAAGTGGTATCAGTGCATCCCTAATTAAAATACAATACACCACAGTGTGTGTGTGTGTCAACAACAGAGCGGCACTCATTCACTAAAGTGCGCTACGCATGCAAACTGTATATTTACTTAAACACATCCTTTGCAATTTACAAAACTATTGTATGGCTTCAAATGGACTGCTTTTAATGGTGCTTTTAAAGGTGCCTTTAATGCCATATTGGAAATGGCTATGAGACACAATAACAGAGGATATCGCAGCACTAGAAAGTGCTCTTATTAATGCGCTAATGACCAAGAAGAGCGATCACTTCACTTCTATAGATGTGGACTGTAATGTTCAACATAAACAATGCTTTTCTCCACGTGAGTGCTTCTGTTACCGAATTTTACCGTTACCGTTCAAACAGTTTCTGTGCAAATTTCGGCTAAGATTTTCTGCCTTTTGGGGGGCCTGGGTAGCTCAGCGAGTACTGACGCTGACTACCACCCCTGGAGTTGTGAGTTCGAATCCAGGGTGTGCTGAGTGACTCCAGCCAGGTCTCCTAAGCAACCAAATTGGCCCGGTTATTAGGGAGGGTAGAGTCACATGGAGTAACCTCCTAGTGGTCGTGATTAGTGGTTCTCACTCTCAATTAGGGCGCGTGGTGTGTTGTGCGTGGATCGCGGACAGTAGCATGAGCCTCCACATGTGGAGTATCCGCGGTGTCATGCACGACAAGCCACGTGATAAGATGCGCGGCTTGACAGTCTCAGAAGTGGAAGCAACTGAGACTTGTCCTCCACCACCTGGATTGAGGTGAGTAACCACGCCACCACAAGGACCTACTTAGTAGTGGGAATTGGGCATTCCAAATCGGCCAAAAACTGCCAGAATTCTGGTGTATCCCTAGTTTTAAGGCTGATTAGATTTTTTTTTTTTTTTTTTAACTGGAAAACAATACAAAAGCACAAACTTTTTTTGTTTAGAAGAATATATAAATATTTTTTTTTAATTACAAAATGTATATTTAATATCATTAGATAAAAACTATCACTTTGGTTTTCTGGAGTTCTGTGACTTTTCTGTGACTTTTTAATGGTTTGTGCTACCAGTCAAAGAGCTGTGTGACATCTGTTTGAGTGATTAATTGTCTCTCGACACATACGTGCTACACATGAGGGTCTTCATGGCAAACAGAGGCAGTGGAGCAAGACGCTATCGGAGATCTTGGCACACATTTTAGCAGCTCTCATTCAGGAAGTGGGTTGTGAAAGGGTGTGTGTTGAGTACAGGTGTGGAAGACCAGCCTGAACCTGCCCAGATCTTCAGTACACTTTCTCAATAACAACAGTGTGAAAGGGGCTCGTCCTGACAAGAGACAAGACATGACTGTCCCATGTGGCCAATGCTTCTGGCATCAGCTATAAGTCTACTTCACATATTACTATAAGTGTGTTAGTGTCCAAAAAAAAAAAAAAAAAAGCTGACTTGCCATGTGTCTTTTCAAATAACAGACTCCTGGTACTTTCACCTGCGAGTCTGTGTTTTCATGTGGAAATGTGACTCCAGACTCCCACCAAAAGTAAACAAAGAAACTGGTTAATCCAAAAGTGTTAAAGTTGCCATGAATGCTGTATTTTCTTGTTATTTATGTAAAGACTGCTGCTTCATTTTCTCACAGACCGCAGTATAACTCGAGGCTTAGACTCTCCAAAGGAGTAAATTGCAGTCAAGGCATTTCTTACTGTGGTTTGGAATCTTTTTCACCATGAGTTTCTCAACGTTGTTTTTTGCCATTGTGAACAGTTTACACTTTAAAGTAGGATGATACTATGTAGCTTTACTGTTTCCAATCCACAATATCCTCTACCCTCTTTGCTGACCATTGCTGCAGCAAATGATTTTCTTCTTTTTGCATGTTTTTAATTGAGGTCTTTAAAATGGGCAGCGATCAAAGCAACACAAAACATGGTAGAATATATATACATTTTTAATCCAACACATTTTACACTGACCCAGTAACAACTAATATGCATCTATTAATGTGCATGTTCTTAAATGAAAAAAAAAAAATTGTTTATAAAGTACTAATAAATTTTACTAGCATGGCTTTTACTAGCATTAAATGGCCTCAAAGTTAATAGACATGGACTAAAAGCCATAAAAATGGATTGATTTCATGGGGTCTTTTATAAATGTTGTAAATTGTATAAATATATTAATAACCAAAATACCGAAATTATTTGGTCCATTTATTTAATTTTTTTTTTTTTCTGAATCAAAAGTAGTCTGTATCTCCAACCCCCACCATTTTAACCAAAGGGCATATTCTGAGTTTTCTTTCCTCCACAAACTGCTTTAAGGGGACAGATTGTAGGTGTCATTAACACCTTAATCCTCCCTCATTCCTGCTCTCCCCCCTAAACCTGGTACTGTTTGGTGTAACCACTGACAGTAAGAGATTAGAGAGCATATCTGGAATGTCTCACTTAGCAGCTTGTTGGGGTATAATCTAAAAACACAGGATGAGGTCAGAGCCAGATGACCTCAAATCACTGATGAATGAAACACGGCACGTGACCTTTATGGGAACACTACAATAGTACAGTGTTGCAAATCGGTATATTAAACTGGGTGGTTTAGAATAGCAGGGACCTTTCCACTTGGACAGCAGTGCAGTTGTCTTCTATAAGAAAATATTGGCATTCAGAATTAGCAAAACAACGATCTCTTAAGTATCACCTTGCCATGGTAGAACATATTTTATAATATACAGTTGAAGTCAGAAGTTTACATACACTTAGGTTGAAGTCATTAAAACTAATTTTTTAACCACTCCACAGATTTCATATTAGCAAACTATCGTTTTGGTAAGTTGTTTAGGTCATCTACTTTGTGCATGACATGAGTAATTTTTCCAACAGTTGTTTACAGACAGATTGTTTCACTTTTAATTGACTATATCACAATTCCAATGGGTCATAAGTTTACATACACTAAGTTAACTGTGCCTTTAAGCAGCTTGGCAAATTCCAGAAAATGATGTCAAGCCTTTAGGCAAATGGCCAATTAGCTTCTGATAGGCTAATTGACTAATTGGAGTCAACTGGAGGTGTGCCTGTGGATGTATTTTAAGGCCTACCTTCAAACTCAGTGCCTCTTTTCTACACATCATTGGAAAATCAAAAGAAATCAGCCAAGACCTCAGAAAAAAAAAAAAACTGTGGACCTCCACAAGTCTGGTTCATACTTGGGAGCAATTTCCAAATGCCTGAAGGGACCATGCAGCCATCATACCACCCAGGAAAAGGAGATGCACTCCTAGAGATGAACATAGTTAGTGCAAATCAATTCCAGAACAACAGCAAAGGACCTTGTGAAGATGCTGGAGGAAACAGGTAGACAAGTATCTATATCCACAGTAAAACGAGTCCTATATCAACATAACCTGAAAGGCTGCTCAGCAAGGAAGAAGCCACTGCTCCAAAACTGCCATAAAAAGCCAGACTACAGTTTGCAAGTGCACATGGGAACAAAGATCTTACTTTTTGGTGAAATGTCCTCTGGTCTGATGAAACAAAAATTGAACTGTTTGGCCATAATGATCATCATTATGTTTGGAGGAAAAAGATGATGATTGCAAGCTGAAGTACACCATCCCAACTGTGAAGCTTGGGGGTGGCAGCATCATGTTGTGGGGGTGCTTTGCTGCAGGAGGGACTGGTGCACTTCACAAAATAGATGGCATCATGAGGAAGGAAAATGATGTGGATATATTGAAGCAACATTTCAAGACATCAGCCAGAAGTGAAAACTTGGTCACAAATCGGTCTTCCAAATGGACAATGACCCTAAGCATACCTCCAAAGCTGTGGCAAAATGGTTTAAGGACAACAAAGTCAAGGTATTGGAGTGGCCATCACAAAGCCCTGACATCAATCCAATAGAAAATTTATGGGCAGAAATGAAAAAGCGTGTGTGAGCAAGGAGGCCTACAAACCTGACTCAGTTACCAGTTCTGTCTGGAGGAATGGGCCAAAATTCCAACAACTTATTGTGAGAAGCTTGTGGAAGGCTACCCAAAACGTTTGACCCAAGTTAAACAATTTAAAGGCAGTGCTACTAAATACTAACAAAGTGTATGTAAACTTCTGACCCACTGGGAATGTGATGAAATAAATAAAAGCTGAAATAAATCATTCTCTCTACTATTATTCTGACATTTCACATTCTTAAAATAAAGTAGTGATCCTAACTGACCTAAGACAGGGAATGTTTTCTACAATAAAATGTCAGGAATTGTAAAAAACTGAGTTTAAATGTATTTGGCTAAGGTGTATGTAAACTTATGACTTCAACTGTAATATGCATTGTGGCTGCTTTGTATTTGCTTAATAGCCCAAGTCAAAAGAGCCAACCCTTAAGTCTCTGTGATATTCTTGTTCCTTGATATGACTCTGGTCCTTCTTTCAATTTAGGTCTAAGCTATTTTTTTATTTGTTATCAGGTTTTGTAAGTCTGATTTCTTAAAGTAATAATGCACTTTGCCTCAGCAAGCTGCATGATTTGAGGTATTTTACAGGTCTGTAGTACACAATGCGGGAGTTACGAGCTGATGTTTAATAGCCTTAGCAAACACCACTAATAATGTTTGAAATTGCACATTCATAATTACATTGACTCGCTCAGAAAATCACAAAAGTGTGAAAATCATTCAGACAATAGTCATTTAATCTTATTGAACTATTTCCAAATATTTATCAAGATATTTTGAACTTGATCAAATCAGAGATTTCTACTCATCATGAATGTTCCCTTGCTGTACTCTGGGTTGGAAAAGGCCTTTTCACTGTACAGATGGTGACAGGTGGCTACAAACATGAGGTTTACATCACCAAGCATAGCAATGCCAAAGTCTTTCTCCCTATCCCTTTCCCCCCTTTTCATCTGTTTGCATGCCTCTCTACATAACTGTGCTCGAACCCACTGCATTTAGGGTTACATCAGCAGAATATGGTCCTGCACAAGCTTTGATACTGTTATTAGGTCCAGAGACCACAACAAAAGCTAGAAATGGTCCTCATGAGGTCTTAATTAAGGCCTGTTTTTTGCCTTTTGCATCAGTTTTCTCTTTTGTAAATGGGATCATAAACACAGCACAACATGTAGAGGCCAACTAGTTCATCCTGAACCATGTCCTTTTTCCTGACATGAAAGTCATCCTCAGATCCCCAAACCTTTTCTTACCATTTTTTGTCAGCAAATATTTACTTTTCAGCCTTGGAGCTTATGTAATTGTATTTAATAGCTTTTGTTTACATCTCAGTGGAACTTACATACTGGCAAGCAAAGTGGTTATACCATGGAATGATGTGACATGCTTGGTTATGTGATGGGTTTAAAGGACTGTTGGCAATCATGTCCTAAACTTGGCCACACTTGCTGAACATATGGTGGGTGGAGAACAAGGTTAAACACTAAGCATATGTTTTCATGTAGAGATGGTTTGTGTAGAGCTGCATTTAGAAGCATGTTAATTAGAATCAGAAGTTGAATGGTGCAGTGCACATACTTCACCTGTATGTTTGAGATGTGGGCTGTGCTTAATAGAAATTTCCATACATAAATGTTCTGGACTAGAGCAGACATGATGGAATGTCTTTTATACTTTTGACAACTTTTGTAGTTTGCCAACCAGCGAAAAATGTTGAAAGCAGTCCTTATGGGACATTGTAGCAAAATACACAATATCAAATGAGGATATACAGAAGAGAAGGTAGGGGAACTTAACTTACCGACATAGTCTCCACCCTTTATCTTAGACCTCTAACGTCTTCCAGATGTGTACGATGGCGCGGCAAGGGTAAAACCGTAGGAGTGTGTAGATGCCTGAATAGAGAGCTCTGCTGAGTGTGCACTAGTGAAGGGGGGGCTTCCTCCTTAATCTCTCTCTCTGCTACAGTGCGTAGCCAAAAGCCATCTCTCCACACATCCAGGGAAATTGGAGTGCAATAGCTTAAAGCAAAAACAGACGCCCTCCCTCTACAGATTCTCTTAGGAGGTTCAGTCTGAGAGGACATAAAGGCCAAAGTATACTTGGCGCATCCGCGTTGCTGATCGCTCTGCGCACAGTATGCGTGATGTAAATTTCATCATAATCCAATCCGCACGGCCTGACCGTGCGCCGGCCAGTTTTTCAGATTTGCATGCGCCGGCCATTGACTCTAATAAAAGAGTATCACAAAGAGGTTGTAGTGGGAATGCTTTAAACACATTCGTATTCACTCGCAGTGAGGAGAGTATACTCACAAATGCAACGCAGTCGACCAGGTGAGAGCTGATCCGGACCACGCAAAAACAAAAGCTTGGGCCTTTACACTGATCCTGCACAGTGGTGAACCCTCGAGTACCCAATATATGCAGTTCACCATAGAGTTCCCTTTCTTTCACCTGCTTCCCCAGACATGTATATTGGTGATGTCATGTAAAAAAAAAAAATGTTTTGTTTGTCGGTGCTATATAGTCTTCCCATTGCAGGATGAATGAACTTTCAAGCGACAATGCAGGGATTTATCATGCAGAATTGTGTTAGCGCAGTCTGTCTCACTGCAAATACATCTTTCTTCATGCCTTACTGTTTATAGCATCAGTGGATGACTCTCACCAAAACACCAATTCTTTAGAAGCACCAAGTGACACCGAGCAGAAAAAAAAAAAAAACCCAGACAGGAATTTGGGCAGGGTGACATGGAAATAGGAAAATATATGTCAAATTGACAGTTTTTCCAGAACACACAGGAGGAAGTGCAGGAGAAAATGGGAAATTAAACTGTGTTGGGAGGCATAATGATTAGTCGTAAAAGTCTTTTGACTTCCACTTTTATGGGCGTTTGTAAAAAGCCAAGATAACTTGAAAAGGTACCTTTCAATGTTGAATTTAATGAGAGGTGGGGCAAAATGAACAAAGGCCCAAGCCTTCACTCATTGCTCTTTCCCACACCCACACTTGGGTGTCCGAGGGGGACCGCGCTGCTACGGTCAACTGATGGATTACACTTCAAACGCGTTGAGGGTTATCTTAGTTAAGATGCAAGGTAATTTAAGCATTCCTGCGTGGTGGAATGTAGGGTCTACTCCTGCCAGGCTCACACATCCCATCTCCAGTGACCCCTGACTCAGAGGCCTGATCCCTCCTCAAGGGTCCAGTCAGGTGACTGCAGTACCAGACACAGCACTGATGTAGCAACTATTCATTCAAGTTCATTATTCCTGATTGACAGCATTTGAGCATTTCTTCCACTGCTTTCTATTTGCAGAGTTAACTCTTTGCAGTCTTTGTTTACTTTGTTTCTGTCTGTGAGTTTTGTACTGTGGAGAATGTTACTCTGTTGATTATCGTGGGGGTATTGGTTAGTTTGTTTATTCCTTTGTCTGTTTTCACATACAATTTAGAGCAATTCATCAACTACATAATTTAATATACTTAAGGCTTTTTTTTCCTTGTACTCATGGTTTTATTTTGAAGATGTTATAGCTCTTGGGTAAGCTGCAGAATCTTTATAAAAACATCAAGCAACTTGACTGCTTAAGCTATGAGGCCATCAAGCCATCAGACATTTCCATAAAGTTTGAGTTCTGTGAGCTTCGCTGCTTTGGTCTCAAATGATTTTTTGCTTTGTAACCACAAGACAAGTTATGGTTTAAAAGTCAGTGTTTCCCAGAAAAAAAAAATTGACCAAGAAAAATCTGGTTTTGTCCACAAGTTACAATTGTGGACATATCCATGAACCCCTGAATTCAAGAAACAGCCATATACCTCATATTTAAATGCGTTTTTAAAGATTTGATTTGGTGAACAGAAACTCATTTGGGAACGGCTTGGTCTGGGATGAAACAAACCAATCCGTTCTTGCAAATATTTAGCTTATAATGCTTCAGTGATGCAATCCACAATTCCCTTCAAGTAGAAGACTCTGCCCTTTAATGAAAATTAATTAAGCAATATTGATACCTTTCTCCAACCTAGGGTCTTTGCTTTCTGTCTGGTAGGCACTGGCCCATTCACTTTCTTCTGGAAATGTCTGGAAACAGCCGGCTGCCCTTTGATCAGTGAGCTGAATTTGTTTTCCCATTATGCATCAGTGCAGTGTGGATTACTTTTGTCAGGAACAGTTTGGGTTGGAGACTGAGTAGCTTGCCTACTCTAACCTCCAATGGGACTGAGCAGGGCTGCCGATATAATGGGGGACAACTGGGCCTTTTGTATAGGGCCAAATAATTTCTAACTACAACCATAGGACTGAGAATGAGGGCTCAAAGGATCCACTAGAGCTGCAACAACAAATTTAGTTATCAGTTAGTTGGATATTTGCGGTAAGCACAGAGAAGCCCCGTCATTGACGTCACTTTACAGCCCAGTGAAAAATGTGTTGCATGATGAAACTCATTTGAAAGACAACAGAGACAGAGTTGAAGCAGAGCAAACACAACCCAAGTAGTCCAGTGCACGAGAGCACTTTATAAACACTTCACTTCAAGATCATAATAAGCATAAAGCTTTATGAGGACCGGTTGCTGCATCAGGTAGCCTACGTTGACAGAGGGCGTGTGCTCTGAGAGTTGTTTCTCTCCAGCGCATCATTTACATTTTACTGCTGATTTCAATGTTTTAATAATGTATACATGTTGTGAATTCAAAATCAAGCGCATATTTCAGCATATTTTGCAAAACAGTTTGTTTTTACCCCAAGTGAGGATCCATTAAACTTTGATGTGTGAGCGAGCTCACACATTCGTGTCAATCAAACCGATTGCAATGGAGAAAGGGAGTGCGATCATTTGGATTAAACCATGCAACATCATACCAGGATTTCATTTTCAATGTAATCAATTGTGCAGCTTTTCATGGATTAAAAGTGTTTTGGTTTCTCATCCTCATGTAATACATTGAGCATTCTGAGCAGGATGAGACTTTTAAGCACAAGAGTAAATCTCCATAGGGTTTAGATGATTGTACTATGTTAAACTGTATATAATGCTGAATATAATGTATAATAATGCTAACAGTACTGATATTTGTAAGTCCTCCTGATAATGCCAAATACACATATTTTTGAAAAGAAAAGTTTAGAAACATGTAATCAGTGACAATACTATTCTAAAACCTACTATATTAATTTAAAATACTTAATGTATGTAATCATGACAGTGTACAAGCATGTATTTAACATAATTATGGCTGGGCAGAATAATTAATATTTCTATTCTGGTGTCACTATTGCCCTCTGTTGGATTTTTAGTCATACTCCAGTACTTTTTGTTAAGTTTTACAAGTAAAGGAAAGGAACTGTATTGCATATGTCCTGAAAGTAGTAGTAATAATAATAATAATAATAATAATAATAATAATAATAATACATTCAAACTTAACTTTTCATGACTCAGGCTTTGTTCAAAGTTTTGTGAGAGTAAAGAATCGTGAATTCATTACTGTAAATCGAACCAAATCCTTAAGCCCTTTATCATTTTATTATTATTATTATTATTATTATTATTATTATATTTTAATAGAATAAAGGAAAAATAAAAATAAAAATGTATCAGATTAATCAAAGAAATAACCGAAGATTAATTATCAAAATAATTGTTAGTTGCAGCCCTAGAATTCACTTTGCAGACCTGTCTAGCTGTGCTGGGTCCATGCTTTGGAGAGAACCGTACCCTCCTAATCAAGGCCAGAAGCAGAAATACTTAAATGTTTTTTCTATCAAGAGACTTGCAGTTGTGGCTGAAATTCCAGGACATAATAAAATCCTGTCTGGACTCAATCAAAATAATCAGGCTGCCACAGAGCCAACATAAGAACAACTGCAGCAGGATGCTTTGACGGCAATTCAGAAGCTTTGTAAAAGCATTTTTAAATAGATTTGAGAGTAATTGAACAGAAGGTTAGTATTTTCTTGCCTGTTTCTGGAAAGTTGTGTGACTGCTCAGAGAGAAGCCTTATTAACCCAACTTGTGTTTCCTAAATTAAATCATTAGCAGACTCGCAAGGAATGTTGATAGGAGGCAAGCAAGGTACTACATTGAGGCCTTATCGAACATTATGACAGGCCTTGCACTTCATTTTGTGCCCGCTTTTTTTGAGAGGACTTGGAAATGAACTTATGGCTCTGCACTGCAAAACCTTGTTTGCACTTGATATACTAATCTACGGTCTTCCAGTAGCGTGGAGTTTCTGCAGAACTTATTAGCATATCAGAACACGCAACTACCCTAATCTTACCTAAATACCTTCAACAGAGACTTGTGCTGTGTTCCATCAGCAGTTGAGGTTGTTTTGTTTTTTATTTGCACTTGTCTTGTCAGAAACAATCCTAATCTGTTAAACATCTGAATGGTATAAAATGTCTCGTCTGATTAGGTTTGCATGCTTGTTCTTGTCCACAACTTTGTGAAGCATTACATTTTACAGTATTACAGCTGAAGTTTGTCCATATAAGTCATGCTATGTCATTAGATAATAAAACTTCAGTTGTAATGAATCATAATTTCTGCCTGTAATCCACCCCATCTTAAAACATTGTTTTTTATGACTCTTGCAGAAGAGGTTGACTACAGCAACTTTGGCACCAGCACACTGACCCGTAAAAAGAAGGCTGTTGTCACTCTCCGCAATGACCTGAACCGGAAGCAGCCACATATCTGCATTGGCATGCCTCAGGACTTCCGTCCAGTCTCATCCATTATTGATGTGGACATCCTTCCTGAGTCCCACCGGAGAGTCCGTCTCTACCGGCATGGCTCGGACAAGCCTCTGGGCTTCTACATCCGTGATGGCACCAGTGTCCGTGTTACACCCCATGGTTTGGAAAAGGTCCCGGGTATCTTCATCTCCCGCATGGTCCCCGGAGGCCTGGCCGAGAGCACAGGTCTGCTTGCTGTCAATGATGAGGTCCTGGAGGTCAATGGCATCGAGGTGACCGGGAAGACGTTAGACCAGGTAACAGACATGATGATTGCAAACAGCCACAACCTTATTGTGACCGTGAAGCCGGCGAACCAGCGCAACAACGTGATGCGCAGCAGTCGCACCTCCGGCAGCTCGGGTCAGTCATCTGACAGCAGTGGTTCTGTGGGCTACCCCGCCATCACTGCACCCACCGGTGCCACCGCCATCAGCCATGGTTATAGCCCAGAAGATCTGGAGAGTGATGAGGAGTCAGACATCGTAATTGAGAGCAACATCAAGCGGCCATCACGCCGCTCCAACGCCTCGGTGGCTTCGACAGCATCCCGGTCCCAGATGCAAACGACTGCAACTGCCCCACCCAGCCCCCCTACACGACCCCAAACTAGACCCCCATCCACCGTATCGACAGTGTCTTTCCATTCTCAACCAAGCTTTAATGGCACAGTGCACAACAATTTGAGTTACAAGCTTCACAAGGACCTTACCCTCCAGCACCACCCCTACCACAGCAGCAACCCCACCATGAGGGGAAGCAACAGCAGCCTACACAAAATCCTCAGCAGTCTGAGGACAGACCCCCGTCACAGCCTGGCTTTACCCAGAGGAGGGGTGGAGGAGGATGGCACAGTCATCACTTTATAATACACACATTTGCATATTTGCAGGCCACAAAATTCAGCCCCCACCCTCTTCCCCTTGAGACTCGGCCTTTAAGCCTTGGACGTCAGACTTGACTTTGAACCTCACAGACTTTAAGGGTTTTGTAAAACGAATAATTTAACAGAAACATTATCTGGAAATTTTACTCTTTTAAATGTTTGCTTTCAATGTGTTATGATGTCTTATCTGTCAAAAAAATTAATCCAAATTAGTGGTGTGTTTATTTTCCCAAGTGGAGACACTGATTTTATCACGTCTATCAACTTTTTGTTCTTGTTTAGAGGTTACTTTTAATCATGTAAATGTCTTCTGGGACCAGAAATTAGGTTTAGTCCTGTGTGATGTCATGTTTTATACTGTTTACAGTTCATACCTGAAAAAATTTGCCCCTGGTGTAATGGAAAAGGCTGACAAAAAATTAATTTACACTTAATCTGCCACAAACTTTTTGTTTGCCCTGCCTGAGCTATTTTCCCCCAAGTTAAAAAATTGGATTAATATTTATTATGAATTTCCAGAAATTAATATTTCTATTGAATGTTTTAATACCTTAATACAGTAAATAGCTGTTTTGCGAATACCTCAACAATTTTTGCTTGTAATATTTAACGTTACTTGTTTCAAAGTTACAGAAGAATATTGTAATTCCACAAATTATGAAAAATTACTTAATGAGATTCTATCATCTTAAGATGTCTTAAAACATATTCTCATCCCTTGTTTTAAGTAATTTATTTTTATTTGTTTGGTTTAATTAGATGGTTTCTTGTGGTTTAATTTGACTGCATTGGAGTGCAGTGCACCATCACATTTAGGTATTTGACACATTGATGTCTTCAAAAAGACCTCTTGACTTAAGGAGCCCAGTGGAATGAGTAGTGGTTGGTTCTCTTTTTTAGTCACACATATATTGTCACCTCACTGTTAATGAACCCTTACCTCTGACCCCCACTAAGATAACAACAGCTGAACACAAACCACAGAGTCGTAGTAGTCAGATCTTTAATGTTGGATTAACATTTTAATCCAGCCATTTAGCATACTTCAGTCCAGTCAGATTTAAGGCATTAAATAGGTTCATCTGAGTCTTATCATCTTTTACATTGGGAATAATTATGTTTTGAAGCACACTCCAGTAGTGTGATTAGGCTAAAGTAGTATGCTCCTCCTTGGGGGGTTTCACTTTTTACCTGTCTTTCAGAAATCTGTGGCATACTTTTCTGTGTCATTTACCACTGTGGATATACTTATATTCGTTTGCTTTGAGGTTGACTGCATTGTTGTTTATCATGTTAAAACAAGGACTTTGATATTCAGCATTTTTGTGGATATGTGCATTTGTGGAGTCCCTACTACAGGCACAATTTACCCAAACCATACAAACTTAGTATTTGGATCTGACCACTGGAAATTAAATATTATGATGTTTAACTTTGGAAAAAAAAGCATCGTGCATGGAGTAACACGTGCACATTTGTCGAAAAAGATGTATTGTAAGTCGACATCTGCTGGTCACTCTGGGAACTACCAGTACAGTACATGGATTGTCTCTCCTGCATTCTTTTTTTTTTTTTTTTCATTAAACCTTTATACTGATTTCTTGGTTAATTTTTATATTCATCTGGTTTAACATTGAATAAATCTACTGGAAAATTCAGAACAAAACTAGATTAAAACGATTATAAAAGAAATGGGAACAACGGATTCTCCCTCAGTCATGATTTCAGTGTCATATTTCTGTTTTATCCTCCCATGTTGTAAAAAATAATGCAGAATGTAGAATATTATTTGATGGTTTAACCTGATGATGTAGGGTAATATTATGTGTCTTAAAATGCTCCTGAAGGTTTAGTCGTAACAGCCAAGGGTAAACTACATTTAAAATGTTTGTTTTCAAGCCCTTTCAATACAAAAATACATGGAACATGAGAATATTGTCTTTTTTTTTTTTTTTTTTTTTTTTTTAAACTGATGTCATACTTTTTTTTAAAGGATATAATAAATTCTGAGATGGACAAATGCATTCTTATTTGTTTACATTCCTAGTTTTGAGTGCTATTAAAAATTAAGTTTGACATTTTATTGCACTGCAGTTTCCTTTTAATGTCTATTAAAGCATATTTAAAAAAAGTTCATTTTAAATGTAATTATAGTTTAATAGTTATTAATATTTCAGCTTATTTTAATTATGTAGTTATTAAATTAATAATTATCAAAATTAATACATTTTATTCATTAATAAATGCACGTTTATTAAATGTTAATTTCATACAATGTTATTTATCCATTCATAATATATCCATCCAATTTTCTGAGCTTAATTTTGTATTAATACATTTTATTATATATGCGTTTATAAAATTTCTATCTATCTATCTAGATAGATACACTGGCGGTTAAAAGTTTGGAATAATTTTGCTGTTTCGGAAGGAAATTGGTACTTTAATTCTTCCAAAGTGGCATTCAACTGATCACAGTATAGTCAGGACATTACTGATGTAAAAAACAGCACCATCACTATTTGAAAAAAGTCATTTTTGATCAAATCTAGACAGTCCCCATTTCCAGCAGCCATCACTCCACCTTATCCTTGAGTAATCATGCTAAATTGATCATTTGGTACTAGAAACTCACTTGCCGTTATATCAAACACAGATGAAAGCTATTTGGTTCATTAAATGAAGCTTAAAATTGTCTTTGTGTTTGAGTTGCCACAGTATGCAATAGACTGGCATGTCTTAAGGTCAATATTAGGTCAAAAATGGCAAAAAAAAAGAAACAGCTTTCTCTAGAAACTTATCAGTCAATCATTGTTTTGAGGAACGAAGGCTATACAATGCTTGAAACAGCCAAAAAGTACATCAGAGTCTCTAGTTTGAGAAATGGACGCCTCACATGTCCTCAGCTGACAGCTTCATTGAATTCTACCCGCTCAACACCAGTTTCATGTATAACAGTAAAGAGAAGACTCAGGGGTGCAGGCCTTATGGGAAGAATTGCAGGAAAGTGGGCAAAGAAACATAGATATTGGACAACAGATAATTGGAAAAAAGTGTTATGGATCTTAACCCCATTGAGCTTTTGTGGGATCAGCTAGACTGTAAGGTGCGTGAGAAGTGCCCGACAAGACAGCCACATCTATGTCAAGTGCTACAGGAAGTGTGGGGTGAAATGTCACCTGAGTATCTGGACAAACTGACAGCTAGAATGTCAAGGATCTGCAAAGCTGTAATTGCTGCACATGGAGGATTTTTTGATGAGAACTCTTTGAAGTGGTTTAAGAAGTTCTGATTATTTTTTTTTTTTTTAAATTGTAATAGTAATTTTTCACGTTATTTATGTCCTGATCACATTGTGATCAGTTGAATGGGGGGGTCCAGTCATTTCAACAGAACTTTCATTATGTTTTTCAGTTGTAGGGAAACAAGTAAAAAGTTAAAATCTGTGTGACATGTTACATTTACATCAGTGGATCCATTCATTGGCACATAGAACTTGTAATAAGTACTCTATCATGTAGTGATGATTTTGATTAATATCAGTGATAAATCTTTAATCTGTTTACCAAAAAGATTCGTTCCGATCAAGTTAATTGATTCATTCATTGTCCATTTTTGCATATTAAGCTTTTGCACCAGTAGGCGATGCCAAATGAACATCTTTTACGTTTTGAACGATGAAAAAGCAGAGTATTAAAATTTGCATCCCAACAATTCTACTATTTTCTAATTCTACTACTAAGAGACTTCATACGCAACATAAGTGTTTCCCCACAAATGACAACAAAGAATATCTATCATATTGTGAACTGCTGAGCATTAATTTGTATCAACTTATACAAAAAAGACAATACTAGCCTAAAATAATAATCATGAGTTTGAATAAAGTCCATATGTCATTGCAATAAGTTGTTTATCACTCCATTTAATTCATAATTCATCAGGTCCATTTTCTTGTTGAACGAGATTGCCGAATTGACCAAACGACTTTCCTCCTCCTCTCCTTGAGTTGTTCAGCAGATCCTGGCTAATGATGACTGATTCATTCATTTCTTTCGCAAACAAATATACCAGTACTTTCAGTTCCTTCATGAATGAGACGTCTTATCTTGTTCAGACTCAAACGACCGACACCTACTTCAGTGAAGGGACGTGTTCGTTCAGCAGATGAAATCAATGATATGCTCCTTCACAGTCCGCACTCGAATGCTACTGGCTCACGCTATGCACCTTATGCGCCACAGAATCTAGCGCGCAGCCATTTTGAAAATTTTGTCTCGGAACTTCAGTTCTAGCGGTTCTAGATACCTATTTATGGTGTTGATGTCAGTGTGTTATTAGCTATCGAGTGGATTTACAGGTTATAGAGTTGTCAAAAGTTATCATGAGTATTTTAAAGTGTTCAGGGGATGTAATAACAACTGGCAGCAGAGTGGGGAGGTTTTAAAACAAGTATTTCATTCAGAAATGCACAAGATCCTACCTTCACACTGTGGACATACTGATGTGCCTCATGAAACTCCAAGAGACAACACAAAGTCATTCAAAATATCTCATACAACACCTCTGACCATCTTCTCATTTCATTCACACATCGTGTTAAAGGTAAGCAGATTTTTCAATTATTATTAACAATTTTTATTGATTCCATTCAACAAATTAAATAAAATGCAGAATCAAATTATATAAAATGAAACCCTTCCCCCGAACATTACGTTTTACGAAACATGACGTTTTTTTAGAATCCTAGCCCACACTCCCTCCTCCAATACCAAGATTAAATCTTTCTCCTATAATCTCTTGAGAGAAGCTGAAGCTCTGTCCCCCAGACTCTGAATTAGCAGGGAGTAATACACTGATGCCTCATGACCTTTTCCAAAAGCAGTAATCACCACTTCTAGAGTATCTGCCGCTTTAGGGGGATAGTACAAAAATAGTACAGAGCAGGAGGTGCAGCTGTAAATACCTAAAGAATTGAGACCTGGGAATCCTAAAATGTTGAACCAGATTTTCAAAGGATCTCAACACTCTCATATAGGTTACCAAGCAAATTAATCTCCCTCACAATCCACTCTGTCCAGCAGAAAGGGGACTTATTAATACATAATTTTGGGTTCAGCCATATGCTCGAGGCAACATTTAAATAAATGTCAGAATTAAACACTCTGGACACTTTTGCCCATAATGAGTGCAAATGCGAGATAAGGGGGTGTAACTTAACTTCTCTGGTTAGTTTAATAGAAAGGTTTTGCAATGGCGAAATAAGGGTAAGAACTTCCTGTTCAATACAAAACCAGGGAGGGGCTCTCTCAGGTAAAAGCAACCAGTGAGCCAAATGTCTGAGACCAAATGCATAATAATAAAACAAAATCTTGTGTAGGCCTAGCCCAACTTTGTCTATCGGCCTATGTAACTTATTTAAATGTAATCTGGGACGTTTACCATTCCAAATGAAGGACTTCGCTATGCTATGAAATTGCTTGAAATAAGAGAGAGGGATATCTATATGGAGAGACTGTAGCAGGTAATTGAATTTTGGAATACAATTCATTTTAATAACATTAACCTTCCCAATCATAGATAAATGAAATGAAGCCCACCTGCCCACATCATGTGAAAAACTTTTTATTAAAGGGTCAAAATCACACAAATTTGCTGGGAATAAAATACCCAAATACTTAATGACCTGTTTGGGCCACTGAAAGGCGCCCGATTGGAAAGCCATTACTGGGCAGTATGCTGTCAGAGCCGAAGCTTCGGATTTAGACCAACTGACTCTGTAACCTGAGAATTTAGAAAAGGAATTAATAATTCTGTGGAGGCAAGGCATAGATCTAATAGGGTCAAAGACAAATAATAAAATATCATCTGTGTAAAGCAAAAGCTTATGCGCCACGCCACCACCCCTGGAAAATCCGCCTCCATACATACTTTCTAATGTATGGGTTCGGGAACACTTTTATTGGGTGGATTAAGTTACTTTATAGACACCCGGTAGTGGTGCTTCAAACTAATGGATTAATTTCAGATTATTTTAATCTGAATAGGGGCACCCGGCAGGTTTGCCCTCTTTCCCCCTTATTGTTCTGTCTTCCCTGGAACCATTAGCAGCCGCGGCTGGGGAAATAAGGGGGAAAGAGGGCAAACCTGCCGGGTGCCCCTATTCAGATTAAAATAATCTGAAATTAATCCATTAGTTTGAAGCACCACTACCGGGTGTCTATAAAGTACCCATACATTTCCAAAATCTTAAAAAGATAATCACATTCTGCTTTATAAAATGCCTTTTCAGTGTCAAGTGAGATGGCAGCGACCGGAGTCTGATCATTCGCCACTGACCACATGATATTGATGAAACGTCTAATGTTATCAGAAGAGTTACGGCCCCGAATAAACCCCACCTGATCTATATGTATAAGTGGTGGTGGTGTAGTGGACTAAAGCACTGACCTGGTAAGCAGAAGGTTGTTGGTTCAATCCCCACAGCCACCACCATTGTGTCCTTGAGCAAGGCACTTAACTCCAGATTGCTCCAGGGGGATTGTCCCTGTAATCAGGGCACTGTAAGTCGCTTTGGATAAAAGCATCAGCCAAATGTAAAAATGTATAAGAGATGTCATAATTTTATTGAATCGGTAATTTTTGACAATATTTTAACATCTAGCTGGATCAGGGAAATTGGACGGTAACTCTTACACTCGTTTGGATCTTTGTCCTTTTTAAGAATCAGACTGATCCGGGCTTGTGTCATGGTTGGCGGAAGCTTTCCATTCTTTAATGATTCCGTATAAACTTCTAGCAAAAGTGGAGTCAGTTCTGTAGCATAAGATCTAAAAAACTCAGTGGGAAAGCCATCTGGCCCCGGAGACTTGCCTGTAGGCAAGGCCTTAATTACCATGCCAGTTTCCTCCAAGGTTATTTCAGAATCAAGATAATTTTTTTGCTCAGTCATCAGTTTAGGAAGTTTCTAATATCCTCTTCAGTAGACAAAGATGTGGAACTGTAGAGATCAAGATAGAATTCTTTAAAAGCATTATTAATATCTGTGGCTGAGGTAAATATTTCACCACCAGCAGATTTCACTGAGGGAATGGTAGAAAAAGATTCTCTCTGTTTTATTTATCTAGCCAGAGGTTTTCCTGCTTTGTCCCCCGACTCAAAGTATGACTGTCTTGCCCTGTGTTGGGCCTCATGTATTCAGATAGAAGACAAAGGCAGGCCTAACAGTCGTAAAACCTAACTCAGCCCCCACACATTCCATGTCGTAAATTTTACTGATAAAAATCGCGCCAAAATCAAACAAAGGGAGTCCAAAACAGACTACAGATCCATGAAGCCTTGCTCACTAAAGGATCGAGCGCTCAACCCCTATTGGATGAGGCACACAACAGAACGTCCCTCAAACATGACATCATCAGGACTTCAAATAATTCTGAAATGCTTCCAGAGTTGCTTCCAGCGACTTCTTTCACCGAATAAAGACGTAGCTTTTGCTGCTCTCCGGTGCAACCTCATGGCACAAGGGAGTAATGTCCGACTTGAAACTGTGGCCATACAATCTCCATCTCGCTGGACGAGTTGAGATTACTCTGTGTTCAACCAAATACTCTAACAGATCCGAAGGAGACCGCTGAGCAATTGGCATCTTCATCCGTTGGCCTACAGAAGTGAAGAGATTAAAGATTTCTCTTCCATCTTCAATCAAGTCGACATTTCTGAGTTCTCCGCCAGCCCGCCGAGAATCAACAGCCGTACCGCCCGCCGACAGCGCGAGGAAACGGCCTCCCGTCATCACCCAAGCCTCAAGGAACCGGGTCGGAGTTAAAGGACGGAGGAAAACACATTCTACCTGTGTCCTCATGCGATTCAAGTAAGAGGCTACGTCTGGGCAGAGATAGAATATTATAGCGTGTTATTCTAGTGTTTCAAGGTTTTTGCTTGTACAGTTTACGGACCGCCATGTCCGCTCATTATTAATACTCAGGGTATTAATTATCACGAATTTGTTTGCTGTATTGTGGTCCAATCAAATTGGATTGTTGTGCATTTTCACCATCGCAGGTGAGACAGAAACTGAGTTCATCCATTAGAGTCAAATAACGCAGGACTTTCACGAGCTCCGCTCATAAAACCGCGTCTCTGAGTGATGAACACGGCTGCTTTCTCTCCAGCTATCGCGAAATCAGCTTTCGGGCTGTCACTTAATAATCTCTCTCTCTCTCTCTCACTAACCACACTGACACACACACACACACACACCTTATGTGTTATAGGATTATTTTGATTTCCATATCTAATCATATCACTGTTTAGTTTGTAGTTGTAAGTCAGAAGTTTATTGACTGCATTGTATTAATTATTAATTGATATTACTGCATAAATAAACTTTGTTTATATTACAAAGAGAAGTGTTTTGGTTTGTTTTGCATACACCTGTGTCATGCTGACGGGATGTCAGTGCTCGGATTCAAACCTTCATTCATTGTTTTTTTCCCAAAAATCGATATTCTTCGGATGTCGATTTTCCTAAGAAAACAATCTAATATTGAGACTGTTTTACTATTTGGTTATTAGTCCCTAATTCCAGGGTGGTGCCCCGTCAATGTTAATCCTTATTAATATTCTATTGATTTTTGATAATTGATAATTATCTTTGATTGAATTTGAATGATCAATAAGCTAGTGTTAATTTTAATTAATGTTTCATCGATGTTAACAATTAACGATTATCTTTGATAATTGTTGATTTAAAGGATTAAAAAAAGCTAACATTGATTCTCATCAATGTTCTATTGATTTTAATAATTAATAATTATCTTTGATAATTATTAATTATTGCTAATAACCAAACTTGCTCCTAAACGTAGCACACTACATTTACTGGAGTCTCATATGAGGTTTTAATGAATTAGATCCAATTAATTAATTTAAATATTGATTAATAACTACAGAAATAATTATTTCTGATAGTAACACTGATCTAAACAACCATAAAGCCCTACACCTGAATAGCCAAACCTCTACCTTCCGCGATAAAATAGTATTACATCTGTATTTCAATCAGGTAAATTCTCTGAGGCCATTAGACGACATTCGGTGCTTCAGCTCTGCCTCAGTACTTTTAATATTCCCTTCCAATTTCACGAGTTCTTGTGCTTTGGATTTTTTTGGTGAATGAGGCATAGTGTATGATCCGGCCCCTAAGAACCGCCTTAAGTGCCTCCCAAGCCATGCCCTCAGAGGTTACTGAGGACCAGTTGTTCTCCACATAGACATTGGTTTCAGTCTTTAGTATTTGTTGTAATTCAGGATTTTGCAAAAGGGATACATTAAAACGGCAACTATATGATTTTTTTTTTCCAATTGAGCAATCTACAACAGATGAAATGAGGGACTTAAATATATATATATATATATATATATATATATATATATATATATATATATATATATATATATATATATATATATATATATAAAAATCTATTCTAAAGTAAATCTTATGGACTGATGAAAAAAATGTATAGTCCCTACCAGATAGGTTCAAAAGTCTCCAAATATCTGTAAGACCAAGATTTTTACACATCCTGTGAAGCTTCAATGTTGCTCTAGGGGGCTTGCACACTTTTGCTTCACTATGATCAAGGACTGAGTCCATCAATAGATTAAAGTCTCCTCCCACTATTATATCATGGGGAGTGCCAGTGGCTTTCAACATCCCTTCAAGATCTATAAAAAAGCCCTGATCATCCACGTTAGGTGCATAAATATTAGCCAAAATCAGACTTTGTCCCTGAATTTCTGCTAAAACAATAATGACTCTTCCTAATTTATCTTTACTCTGTTTGAGACATTTGAATTGTTGATGTTGTCATTACACTGTAATGACTCCCCTGCTCTTACTCGAGCCAGCACTATAAAACAAACTGCCCACCCCATATCTTTCCAACTGTTTCCGCTTCCTGCGGAGAAAGGTGCGTTTCCTGAAGAAACACTATATCATATTTCTTTCGCTTAAGAAGAGAAATAACCTTCCTTCTTTTTATGGGGTGCCCCAACCCATTCACATTCCACGTGGAGAGAGAGATAATCCACTCATATTTTGACATATAAGAAAAATAGATCATGTGTCAAAAACAAGATTATAAAGACCACATTCCAATATTGGTACGACCATTAAAACCCAAACATCCCCGGAGCAAAACAAACAGAAAAAAGAAAAACGTGCGTGTTAACCCCACGCACGACAGCACCAACTGGTGTCCATCCCTCCAAACTCAAACAGTCCACGTATGCCTACGAGGACCCCTGCGACAACTTTGCTGTCGGATTGCTCAAGTCCAGTGGCTCTATACAAATTTTGTGAGACAGAATTACACAGCAAAAGATAATCTATAAAACAAACTCCAGCAAATAGGCAGAACAAACTCAAAGAGCATGTAGATTCATCCACAAAGCTGTCCCGAAGGTGTGCCAGTCTGCAAAATAAAAACCAGCCCCTAGGCGGAGCCAGCACAAAAAACGCTCAGTTTCCACAAACAGTCAAGTTAATGTTCAGTGAGCCGGTCCACTCGGCTGCAACGTGAGTGCCACAAAATAACATACTCCATTGACTTTATGAAGGACATCGCTTGCTGTGGGCATGTGAATGTTTTACGGCCCTCCTTAGCATCTATTCTCAATTTGGCCGGGAATATCAGTGCCAAAGCAAACTAATGTAAACGTTTCTTGCATTCCTTGAATCAATCACGTTTCTCTCTTGTCGAATTCACAAAGTCTGGGAACAGAAAAATGCGGGAGTATCAGCTTGAGCACGTAAGTGTCTTTTAAAGCTGATTCTGATTTAATGTCTCCAGAGCCTGAGGATTTTGAATTCTTTGACATATTGTCCTCCTAGAATGGTTATGAAACAGAGTTTATCAAATCTCACCGGTTTATATCATTAAAAGTGTTAAAACTAGCAAAGTGCGCAGAGCTCGCTGTTCACACATCCGAACCTCGCAGGGCGTCACGTGACTCTCAGGTAAGCAGATTTTTTGAGCATTAAACTGGGAAGGGGGAGGGGTGCAACTACATTTATACACACACATACACATGAGAAAGTGTATGTTTAATTTTATATTCCCTTTACAACTATTTTAATCACATTTAAGCCTCTAAAAAATGTAGGGTGACAAATTAATTTTAAAAAGTTCAAGTGTAATTTTCTTTAATGTTGAGCTTGCATGTGTAATAATATGAGCTGTCACTTTTTAAAACAAATTATTAACAAGTTGAAACCTAAAAATTAAGCAGAATTACATGTATAACAATGAAACGCTTGTATTACGAAAAAGTGCAGTGTGTCATAACTGTCTGAATGTGATCTGCCAGGTCCAGTTTACCTCCTCGGGAGTCAGAAAAAACGAGCATTTACAGTGACAAACAAAAAAAAAACACCTCACTAGAATTTTCACTCAGTAAAGGGGTGCTGTATACACACACCATCAACTCTTGGTGAAAAATACTTTCTGTGCTCCCACATGTAATCCATTTTGATCGACTCTTCTCAGTAGCTTCAATACAAACAGGAAGTTAGATGACAAAATTCAGAAGAGTGGAGCGTGGAAAATGGGCAGGGCGGAATAAAGTGAATAGTTAGTCTTGCAGGCATGAAAAGTCACCAAAGCATTCTTGCGCTTCCAGTGCAAACCGGTCAAAACATGTGACAGCCACGGTTCTGTGGGCCGGTCAAAATGCGGGCCATAGTTTGGGGACCCCTGTTATAGACTAAGAAATAAGATAACAGGAAATATGTATATAATAAACCCAATAAGAAACAATATATATAAATAAATAAAAGGGCAATTACATGATTTTTAAAAGTTTTAAAGCTTCACAGTCTTTTAGGGTTCTATGTTTCATTATAAATCTTAAGATCAGTATTACAAAATATACAGTACAGAAGGTTTTTTTCTGAGTTCTTGCTCTGTGAATATAAAACATTTTCTGAAATCAATTTTCTAATTGGATAGTTCACGCAAAAATGAAAATTCTCTCATCATCTACTCACCCTCAAGCCATCCCAGATGTATATGAATTTCTTTCATCTGCAGAACACAAATTATGATTTTTAGAAGAATATTTCAGCTCTGTAGGTCCATACAATGCAAGTAAATAGATGCTAAAATGTTGACACTCCAAAAAATGCATAAAGTCATCATAAAAGTCATCCATAAGACTCCAGTGTTTTAATCCATATCTTCAGAAGTGATATGATAGGTGTGGGTGAGAAACAGATCAATATTTAAGTCATTTTTTGTTAGAAATTGTTCTCCCTGCCCAGCAGGGGGCAATATGCATGAAGAATGTGAATCATCAAAAACACTAGAGGGAAAAAGTTAAAGTTAAAGTGGAGATTGACTGAGCATTGAGGAACATTTATAGTAAAAAAAAAAAAAAAAAGAAAGGAAAAAAAAAGAAGGATTTTAATATTGATCTGTTTCTCACCCACACCTATCCTATCACTTCTGAAGACATTGATTTAATCATGTATGTGATTTTTGGAGCCTCAAAATGTTGGCACCCATTCACTTGTATTGTATGGACCTACAGAGCTGAAATATGAAATATTCTTCTAAAAAATCATTGAGTTCAGCAGATGAAAGAAAGACATACACATCTGGGATGGCATAAGGTTGAGTAATTAATAAGTGAATTTTCATTTTTGGGTGAATTATCCCTTTAAGATCAGCTTGAGTTGGACCCTTAATGTCACATGATCAACACGTGTTCGGGTTCGAGCCCTTTTTTTAATCTGGTTTTATACCCGCGCATGCGCACATGCCGCTCTGCGTGCACTTCCACATAAACAAGTGCAGTGCAGTGGAGGGTGGATCATGGAGCATCGCTTTGACAGGGTAGCGGCGGTGCTGTCACCACTGGAGGAGTCCAGCGCCGAGGTAAGCAGAGACAGCGGCATCGTGTCGCAGAGCGCCAGCAGCTTGTCTATGGTTAGCGAGGCCCTGAGTAGCGGGACCGTGTCTCAGAGCCCGAGCTTCGGCGCTGCAGTGGCCCAGGACCCGAGCTCTGCTGCGGGAGAAACCCAGGAACAGAGCGAGCATGAGCAGACACAAGACGACGAGCTGCTGAGACACACTGCGATCGCTTACTCCTCTTATATCAGAGCCCATGCTGAAGAAGAGGTGAGGATTCATATACAGATTCATTCATTCTTTAATTCACGCCTCTGAATGCTCGTCCTGGAGTCAGTGTAGTGTAGTTAAGGAGCCTAAGTTATTAAGCGTGACATGAGCTACATAAAAGACTCACATGTTCTCTGCACTTCTGACTGAAATATGTTAAATTCCCAGAACCCATTTGATTTATGAATGCTTTATGGTCGGTAAGTGAGGCATATAACCTATCATACTCACAGAACATGTCACGTGTTTACATTACAGGTCCTGTGCTTGGAGAAAAGTCTGGAGGAAATGCTTACAAGACTAGATGAGTTTGTGGGTATGCTTGATATGGTAAGATCAATAAAGTTATCTTTGCATGCATAGAAAAGTGTTTTGAAAACCGCTTCAAAGGAATATTCAATACAAGTTCAGCACAATCAACAGCATTTGTGGCATAATGTTGATTACAAAAATGTATCGACATGTCCCTCCTTTTCTTTAATAAAAGCAAAAATCAACATTACAGTGAGGCACTTACAATGAAAGTGAATGGGGCCAATTTTTGGAGGGTTTAGGCAGAAATGTGAAGCTTATAATTTTATAAAAGTACTTACATTAATTCTTCTGTTAAAACTCGTGTATTAATTGAGCTGTGAAGTTTTTAAATCGTAATTTTTATACAGCGGACTACTAAATGACCAGGATTAGCCTACAGGGATAATGACGTTATGCCGTCATGGCAAGGAAGTTGTAAAATTGCATGTAACTTTACACAGAAAAGATTAATAAGCAATTTTATCACTCTAGATCATGTTAACATGCTTTTTTTTTTTTTTTTTTTGTGGTTGTACTTTGAAACAGTGAGAATTTTAACGTTTACGGATTGACCCCATTCACTTCCATTGTAAGTGCTAGTGAAGGGATGTTCGATTCATTTCCGCGAACCAGTTCTTTTGGACAGTTCATTTCTATGAACCGGTTCAAAAAACAGATTTAGCAGTTCTTTTACATCATCACGTAATGACGTCACTTGTACGTGATTATAACATCCCTGTTTCATGGTTTTCACACTCAAACATTTAAATAAAGCCATATGTTTTGCACTTAACACACACTAATGTACAAATGAGGATATTTTCTACATGTCTAAAGCATATAAAGAAAATAAACTAGTCTTAATCAACTCTACAGAAACCATGATTCAGCTTATAACAATTTAAAATATAATCTGCATGCACAATAAACAATAGTAAAATTAATTTACATGTCTCGGATGAAAAGTTTTTTGCATGTTTTAATAAAAAGTTTAATAAAACTAGTCATAAGCATATTTCCAGTATGTTTTGTTTGTCATTAAAGAAACATACATTTCGCCCCAGGCTCGTTCAATTCCTCGGTTCACACATGCTCATAGTTTCATCAGACTCCTCGTTCATCCTTGGCAAACTTAGACAGTTATTTGTACTGGCACCTTCGGTTCTTTTTGAGTCGGACACGACCGAAAACACTGAAGTCCAATTCAGCGTGTAGGTTTGATTTGTTCATTCGTTCAGGCTTCTAGTCATCTGTATTATGTTTCTTTTTAGTATGTTGTTGCTGTACATAAGTTAATGAAATTCTAATTTTTTGAATATATCATCACAGTTAGCTACAAAATTCATTAAGTCTAATAACAAATACAAACATAACTAGAAACTATTATATTATCAATAATTGGTATCAATATAACCAAGTGAAAATGATCTTCATCTACAAATATTTATTAAATAATTCAGAAATAACACAGAACAAATCTGTAGGTTTATAAATGTTTTATTTGGCTACTGCCGTTAATGTCTCAACATAGCAAGTCCTCGGTGATCCTCGGCAAACTTCGACTGGCTCTTTTTTGAGTCGGACAGTTCGACGAGTTGCGTAGCCAGAACAAGTACTTTAGCTGTGCGTCTTGCTTCATCAACCCGGAACTGAAGTTCGATTCAGTTCAATTTTGTGATCCGGCTCGACCGGTTACTTGTTGAGAATTGGACATTACTACTAAGTGCCTCACTGAGTAGGTTTACATAGCCAGTTATAATCAAACTTCTGCTGATTTTTACGTTGTCAAGCTACAGTCTTAATCTCTCTGTCCAATTGTAACAGGAGCCAGCTGGTACATGATAGCTGTGTGATATGTGTAAACCTCACTCCCCTGGCCTCAAGAGTCTCTAGAGTATATTGAGAATGGTGTGAAAAACAAAAAAACATCCAGGCGAAAACGGCTTATTAATGACAGAGGTCAGAGGAGAATGGCCAGACTGGTCCAAGCTGACTGGAAGGCCACAGTAACCCAAATAACCACTTGTTACAACAGTGCTATGCAGAAAAGCATTTCTGAACATACAACATGTTGAACATTGAGGCAGATGGGCTACAGCAGCAGAAGACCCCTCCGGGTACCACTACTGTCGGCTTGGAACCGGAAACTGAGGCTGCAGTGGGCACAGGCTCACCAAAACTGGACAGTATACGATTGGAAAAACATCACCTGGTCTGATAAATCTCAATTTCTGCTGTGACATGCAGATGGTAGGCCCACTGCAGCCTCAGTTTTCTGTTCTTGGCTGACAGAAGTGGAATCCGACATGGTCTTCTGCTGTTGTAGCCCATTCGCCTCAATGTTCGACGTGTTTTGCATTCTGAGATGCTATTCTGCTCACTACAATTGTACAGAGGGATTATCTGAGTTACCGTAGCCTTTCTGTCAGCTCGAACCAGTCTGGCCATTCTCTGTTGACCTCTCTCATCAGCAAGGCATTTCTGTCTGCAGAACTGCCGCTCACTTGATGTTTTTTGTTTTCACACCATTCTCTTTACACTCTAGAGACTGTTGTGCATGAAAATCCCAGGAGATCAGCAGTTACAGAAATCAGGCCATGGTCAAAATCACTGAGATAAAATTGTTTCCCCATTCTGATGGTTGAAGTGAACATTAACTGAAGCTCCAGACTTCCTGCCATGATTGGCTGATTAGATAATCGCATGAATAAGTAAATGTACAGGTGTACCTAGTAAAGTGGTCAGTGAGTGTGTGTGTGTGTGTGTGTGTTTGTATGTATATATATATATATATATAAGGATTTCTAATAGAGCGCAACAGTCTGGTTAAAGAAGTAAAAATTGACTGATTTTTCATGATAACTTAAAGTGCTGTGAATCCTGATTTCTTCCATTTTTATGTGTTTTTCATACCAAATTGTTTTATATCTTCAAATGCAAAAAAGTTATCCAACATGAATATCACCCATGTGAAAAACGAACTGCCCCTAACTGGTTTTGCCACCTTTAGCCTCAACAACTGCAACCAAACACTTCCAATAACTGGAGATCAGTCTTTCACAACGCTGTGGAGGAATTTTGGCCCACTCTTCTTTGCAGAACTGCTTTAGTTCAGCCACATTGAAGGGTTTTTGAGCATGAACTGACTGTTTAAAGTCCTCCCACAGCATCTCGATCGCATTGTCTTGCTGCGTAATCCAGTTGCGCTTGAGTTTTAACTCACGGACTGATGACCGGACGTTCTCCTTTAGGATTTTCTGGTAGAGAGCAGAAGTCAAGTTTCTCTCAATTATTACACCGCACTGGCCCTGAAGCAGAAAAGCATCCCCACACCATCACACTACCACCACCATGCTTGACCCTAGGCATGATGTTCTTTTTGTGGAATTCTGTGTTTGATTTATGCCAGATGTAACGGGACCCCTGTCTTACAGACAGTTCCACTTCCGACTCATCAGTCCACAGAACATTCTCCCAAAAGGTTTGAGGTTCATCAAGGTATGTTTTAGCAAAATTCAGATGAGCCTTAATGTTCTTCTGGGTTAGCAGTGGTTTTCACCTTGCCTCTTTTCTATAGATGGCATTTTTGGCCAGTGTCTTTCTGATAGTTGAGTCATGAACAGCAGTGGTGGCCCATGCATTTTAAGTCTTGGCCTTCAGTGTGATTCATGCCATTAAGAAAACACTGTTTCACAATTAATAAGACACCTTATGCCTATGGACATCATACATTACATCACAGCCAAATAATAATATCAATTGACATTTTTAAAACACGTCCACACACGAAAGCCAAAACCAAGAAGGTCTAATACCAGAAAAAAGCTATCTAATAGTATTTGCGATCTAAATGTTGCTTGCAATAATCTTTGTTTCGTAAGGGTACACGGTTACTTTTCAAAACTTAAACTGACACTGAATGCTCAAGCAGCCTAATTTACACTTAGAAAACTCCTGATGTTGCAATAACAATGCAAAAAGCACATCAATTTACTTGAAGTGAAAATCAGCCCTCCTTTCCTGTTTACATCTCAGGTTTTTAAATCCATAAGGATCTCTTTCTCAATGGTGATAGCAGCAGTGACAGCCGATTCATCAGCTAGATCTCGCGCTCTTCGCTTTCAAATTACATCACTTAAAGGCGAGCTAGAAGGCCTCGACTGGGATATATCCTAAAAACCACACCCACCAAGAACAAATAAATCAATCTGATTGGCTGATGAATCTGACAATCTGACTTTAGATGCCTATTCACTTGAACTGTTGAGGGATTCTGTAGAAATTCTGAAGGCTTATCGGGGTGGAGCTCAGACTCACACGCTGCTTCCGAAGCACGGCTTTGGGCATGTGATTTGTGAACCAGTCATAACGCTTCGCTTGTAAGAATCAAGGAATAAATTCTGATTGGATAAACTATTCATTGTTTGCTGTTCAGTTTTTAGATGAATTAGGAGTGGAAAGTGATTGAAAATAGGTAAAAAGGTGAATGAGAATGAAAGGATGAAAAAATATGTATTTTTTAGACATGTTAGGCCAGCAGAGAAGGCTTTGCTGGCCCTGAGAATTGATGATGAACGGTGACCTTTATTGATGCGAGAGAGGCTTGCAGCTTCTTGGATGTTGTCCTTGGCTTTTGTGTGACTTCCTGGATAAGTCATCGCTGTGCTCTTGGAGGAATATTGGAAGGTCAGCCACTTCTGGGAAGGTTCACTACTGTACCAAGTTTTCGCCATTTGGAGATAATGGCTCTCACTGTGGTTCTTTTGGAGTCCCAGAGCCTTTGAAATAGCTTTTTAACCCTTCCCAGACTGTTTTATTTCAATCACCTTTTTCTTCATTATTTCTGGAATTTCTTTCGACCTTGGCATAGTGTGCTACAGGGTGTGACCTTTTAGCCAACTTCATGCTGCTAAAAAAGTTCTATTTAGGCATTGATTTGATTGATCAGGGCTGGCAGTAATCAGGCCTGTGTGTGTTTAGTCCAGCTGAATCCTATTATGAATGCAGTTTCATAGATTTGGGGATTTTGTAACTAAGGGTCAAATACTTTTTCACACAGGCCCAGTTGCTATTGGATAATGTTTTTGCTTTAATAAAAAACATTATCATTTAAAAACTGTATTTTGTGTTTACTCAGATTGCCTTTGTTTTATGTTAGATATTGTTTGAATTTTTGAAACAATTTAGTATGAGATATACACAAAAGCAGAAGAAATCAGGATACAAATACTTTTTCACAGAACTGTATAAACCTTTAAAGACAGACCTACCATGAGCTCCGGGTTGTTCATCGATGGTATATGCTTCTGTTGAAGCCAACCATCTGCATTATTTCAACTTCATTGTTTAAAAAATCATGTTTGATACTACCAACCCTGGAGTTGCGAGTTCGAATCCAGGGTGTGCTGAGTGACTGCAGCCAGGTCTCCTAAGCAACCAAATTGGCCCGGTTGCTAGGGAGGGTAGAGTCACATGGGGTAACCTCCTCGTGGTCTCTATAATGTGGTTCTCACTCTCGGTGGGGCGTGTGGTGAGTTGTGCATGGATGCCGTAGAGAATCGCATGAAACCTCCACGCGTGCTACGTCTCCGTGGTAACGCACTCAAAAAGCCATGTGATAAGATGCGTGGATTGACTGTCTCAGATGCGGAGGCAACTACGCCACCACAAGGACTTAGAGCGCATTGGGATTTGGGCATTCCAAATTGGGGAGAAAAAAAAAAAAACATAATGTTTGATAGTGGAATTCATGGCAAATAACTACATTACCCATGGTCCAGCAGAGAAAGCTTCACCAATCAGAGAACCAAGCCAACCAAGCTCGCGAAAATTGCCTCAGAGCGACCACCCACTCCCATGACGTAATTGAGTCTGTGTCTCTTCACGTTTAAACTACTTATCTGTTTGAAGCCTACATATTGGAATATTTAGCAATACATGTAAAATATATTGTTTCTATGCTTATAATCAACAACCTAAAATCAATAGTGTTATATATTCCCATGTTTTTTTTTAATTTGTTTTTCCAATGACATCATTCGCAAAGTTTCGTTTTGTAGTCCATGCCCTCATTAAAGACTGTAAGTACACAGTCTTGTACCATTGTCTTTTTGTCTGATTTTCAAATACTTTTTTGCCTCAAAACAAAGTTTGTGATGTGATTTACTTCGGAGCTGGTTGGTTTGGTTCATGGCTTACAAATCATTTATGAAGGATTTTATGAAAATCTGTGGAAGAAACTAATGGGAAAAATACTCACGGAACCAAGACAGCGGTGGGCACTGTTGCGCTCTATTGGGATTTCTTCTTTTATGTTTGTATATTTATTGTTCCTCCTTTTGTAAAATTGTTAGGTCTTGTTCTCACAAATCAGTCAGTCGGTGAACAGTGCAATGCCTGTTTCGCATCAGTGGCAACATTGATAACTTTTTGAAGACTTTGATGGTGTCTTGTGCATTTAAACTTCATTGTTCATTAAGTTTATTCAACATAAATGTTGACAACAATGTTCAACAAAAAAACATTTAATTCTAATCATGAATCACACAGATGAGGTAAAACCATTCGAGACCTCTCTAGTTAACATGCGCTCATTTAAAGGTGCTGTTTACAGAAATGCCGGTTTTTGTTAGTGACCTAACGGTTTTAGCACGTGTTCAACAAATCAATGTAAATAATTGTAAATAGTACAAATTATGCGATTTAACAATAAATATGCAACAAAAATAATATATGAAATATAATATCTTATTGATTGAATACATTTATTTGTTTATTTGATGAAAAAGTAGTAAAATATCATTAGTAAAATTAATGTTTTTCTAATATACCTAGTTAAAAGGTCCCCTGTATAATTAACCGCATTAGCTGGGAGAGAATTTATTTTATATGTAAGCAAAAGGGACATTATAACAGAAATAAACCCATATGAATCGATATTGAATCGAATCAGAATCTAATTGATTTGGGAAATCTGTATCAATACCCAGCCATATTGATAACTTTTTTTTCCACACAGATTAGAAATGACACCTCTCAGGTGGTCAATGAGAACTTACCACAGATACAAAGGAAATCAGAAGAGATGAGAGAGATCTACAGAAAAATTGACAAATTGGAGGTACTTACTAAACATTGGCCGATTTAGAGTTGATTGAATCACTTTTCTTTTGTTATTCTAAGTGTAAGGTCTTTTTTCCAGGCCTTTGTTAAAATGGTTGGAGTCAGTGTTAGTGCCATGGAAGAACAAGTCACTCAAGTTGAAGGTGAAGTTGGAACTCTACCAGGCACCTTCAAAAAGATCTTTCGCACAATGAGCATGCCAGGATTTTTAAATGTGAGCACTTTTCATACTGTCATGCTATTTGGTTACTTTTTGAAATAACTTAAAAATGTAAATTGCAGAACTGGGAACAAATTGTATTTGCTTCCTCTTCTTTTTCAGAAACCTGCTAGCCCAAGAAGGCAAACACAACGACATCAAGAGCTTCCCAGTGTATTTAGAACAGAAGATTACTTTACATCTCAGTCCGAGCAGTAGAAGAAAGACTATTTTGTACCAAGGCCAGGGATCTTCAACATCAGCAGTGCTGCCTGGACGATGATAACAAGATGCACATCTCAGATACACTTACCTGGGATCGCAAAAACACCACTTTAGCTTCAAATTATTTGAACGAATTTTGATTAAAGCTGTGTTATTTTAGTAGGCCGTTTAATGGCAGCTAGTTTTATAACCAACAGAAGCTTTGGTTTTAAATTGTTTGTTTTCAAAGTGCCTCACCAGGAAGTTTGACACTGTTTCTTATAAATGAGATGGAATGCTTGTAAAATGTCAGAACATTGGTTGAAATGTTTCTATGATTTTTACTCTTGTACATAATTTTACAGCTTTGTAATTTTTTGCCCTTGGTCTTTTCTTCCAATGCTTGAGAACTTTGCACTACTTTCACTGTTGCTAAAACGAGCTATTTATCTTATTAAGGTTTAATATCAGTGTCTGACACGTTAACAATAGATATTCTTAATGTAGCCAGTGTAAATTACTCTGGTTCATTATGTAGCATTTAGTGCCACTTTTCTCAGCAGAACAATGTCACCACAACAAAATTTGTTTGTCATGGACCATTTCCTTTTTTACTTAAATGTCCATTGACAAATAATGTTATGCTAAGCGTGTTACATGATAATATTTGTAACTAATGATTGTCTATTTGTAATATGTTTCCAAATGTAGCCTTGAGCATAAAGTTACTAATTCTCACTGTCAGTATTGGTCTATGGTTATTATTAGTCAATTGGACAGCATGGCAAACAAAGTTTTGTTTGTTTGTTTGTTTGTTTTTTCCGCTCCTTTCAGTCTCTATTTAGTCCTGACCAGTGATCATATTTGAAGAGAACTGAGATTCTCCCTTTCTCATCTGTAATCTTCTTATGCATGTATTGGAATTTGAAAAGAAAAATGTTGTATTACTTTCCATAAGTACAGTTTTAAAGGAAAGTTCTAGGACAATTTTAAAGGAATAGTTCACTCAAAAATGAAAATTCTCTCATCATTTACTCACCTTTATGCCAGATGTGCGTGACTTGCTTTCAACTGCTGAACTCACATGAAGATTTTAAGAAGAATTTCTCAGCTGTTTTGGTCCATACAATAATGTGAGTGGGTGCCCAAATTTGGAAGCTTCAAAAATCACACAAGTCAGCATAAAGGTAATCCATACAACTCCAGTGGTTAAATCAATGTCTTCAGAAGCAATATGATAGGTGTGGGTGAGAAACAGATCAATATTTAAGTCCATTTTACTATAAATTCTCCTCCCTGCTCAGTCAATCTCCACTTTAACTTTCACATTCGTTTTGTGTTTTTGGTCATTCACATTCTTCATGCATATTGCCCCCTACTAGGCAGGGAGTAGAATTTCTAACAAAAAAGGACTTAACAGGAATGATTTTATAGGCTACGAATGCAACAGTGAGATTGAAACAATGTTGTAAACGATGTCTGGAACTAATAATATTATGATCTTTGAACTACCATAAATATTAATACAATACTGTTATGTTGTTAACAATGGTGTAGGAACAATAAAAAACAGGTATGCAAGCCATATAATCTAATCTATGTCGTATAGTCATAAATAGCTTTGAACAAGTTCAACCGTCCGAATAAAAGCGAATCGGACTTACCAAAATGAACAGTCACGTTCACCTGCTTTGACCAATCAACAGTGACTGCTGGTCCAGCGGGCTCCACCCCTTTTACACTGCACGCATCCTAATGAGATGAAATATTTCCCTGTAGAAATATCGCACATGAGTTTCATCAGCCGGACTCTGCTCAAGTAAAACGGGTGTAGCTCTTGCCCAAATCAAGCATCTTATATAGGTAGTACCGGTTAGACATTTGATTTATCATGAATTTATCTTGCTGTTACACCACTGGTGTTTTTTAAAATGTGATTATAACATGAACATGATATTCAGTTGTCATGCTGTGTTACATTTCTAAATGTTAAACCACAACAGACCTTACTGCCAAAAGACCTACAGCTCGCATGCATGTAGTTAGTGTCCGAAATGAATTGCTTGAACATTTCACTCTACATCATGCAGCAGTTTAATGAGGCTGTAAGGTTATTACTTCCTTTTGAGAAAACCCTGCTGTTGCAGACGGTTGAAGTCAGCCATGAGGGTGAACAAGTTTTTCCGGTCAGATATATTATTTACTGACTAAATGCATCTAATGATAATATCAAGCATGCAGATATATGCATTTGTCTAGTGCATTCAGGCTGTGTTTCAGAAGCCAATTTTTACTTCTCAGATAGGTTGTACAGTGCCAGATAACTAAGATGTGATGATCTGTGGTCAAATACAACTACATTTGTAGAATACATTTTTGCCTTTACTAAAGTGTTCTGAGATATAGGGCGAGGTTATGTCTACCACCTACTGTATCTCCAGTATATATGTAGAATGCTACAGTCTTGAATTGTACGATTTTGTCTTGAGATTTAGCTAAATTGCTATAATTATTTCAGGTTATTAATCTAAAAATGTATCACATTATGTCTTAAAGGGATATTTCACTCAAAAATGAAAATCCTCTCATCATTTACTCACCCTCGTGTCATCCCAGATGTGTATGACTTTCATTCTTCTGTTGAACACAAATGAAGATTTTTAGAAGAATATTAAAGCTCTGTAGGTCCATACAATGCAAGTGAATGGTAACCAAAACATTGAAGCTCCAGAAAACACAAAGTAAAGCATAAAAGTAATCCAAAAGACTCCAGTGGATTAATGAATGTCTTCAGAAGCGATATGATAGGTGTGGGTGAGAAACAGATCAAAATAAGTCCTTTTTTACTATAAATCTCCACTCTCCCTTCCACATTGTTCGTACTTTGTTTTTTGGCTATTTGCATTCTTTGTGCTAGTGATGGCAGAAACGAAGCTTTCCGAAACTTAGATTCAACTGAACCTATTGCTTCGGGAAATGATTCACTCTTTCGAAGCGCTGTAAACACTGCACGCTAGGGTTGCAACGGTAGGAGCTTATCACAGTACAATAACCATTTCAGAAAATATCACAGTATACGGTATTACACAATTATTATTATTTTTATCAGTTACAATTTAAATGAAAGGAATGAAACAGAAGTTTTTTTTTTAATGGAAGTATGTGTAAAAAAAAAAGTCTCCCTTTTGAAAATAAATAAAATAAGAAAGCTGTACATCTCCCGTTTGAACAAAAGAAATTAGGAGGGAAAAAGGAGCAGGACCTTTAAAAAGTAATCTCTCTTTAGAAATAAATAAATCAAACTGTACTTCCTTTTGAACAACATAAATAAGAGAGAAAAAAGTTTTAAAAAAGTAGCGCAGCCAGACTGCTCCTGTCTGTACCTTTAGCTCACACACTCACGACGTTTAAGCATTTGCACGTTTTTTTCGTTAGGGATTAAAGTTATAAACGGGACACATACCTTGATCTGCACGGAGGGATGGTGTTCTCGAAGATGGGCGAACATGTTTGATGTGTTTCCTCCTTTGGCAGTCATTTTGGGTCCACATTTTTTGCAAACTGGATATCCGTCCTCGAGGACAACCCCCTGTTCGTTTTTGGGACATCAAAAGTAATCCCACGCTGCTGATTTTAAGTTCTTTTTCGGCAGGGAACGGAGATTGGTGATTTCAGCCTCGCTTCTCTCTGACATTTTCTCTGTTGCATTTGTGTGTGTGGCGTATGTTGACGAGTGTGACAGGCAGTCGAGGAGTAAAGGAGATGTGCAACCGCAGATTCTCCGGCCGGTTGCATTTTTTTCTCTCAATACTGTAGATAAGCAAATGTACATGGTATGATAACCGTCAATTTTAATACCATGGTATACCGTGAAACCGGTATACCGCCGCAACCCTACCGCACGCTGAGGACATCTGCTGGTCACAGCTGTGTAAATGCAATGAGAAGAATTGAGTCAAAAGCAGATACAATGACACAATGCACTGGAAATTATTTACTACCCTGTTTTTGTCATATATTTTTCATAATTGTCTACAATATCCTGAAATAAACAGATCCAGATATTTGGAGAATACGTAGACCTTCATATACAGTTGTGCTCAAAAGTTTGCATACCCTTGGAGAATTGGTAATATATGTACCATTTTTAAAGAAAACATGAGTGAGCAGGCAAAACACATTTCTTTTATTTCTTATGGGATTCATATTCAACTGTAGGTTGTGACAGAATGGCACAATCATAAAACAAAACATGGAAACAAAGAAAAAAATAAAATGACCCCTTTTCAAAATCTGCATACCCTTAGTTCTTAATACTGTGTATTGCCCCCTTTAGCATCAATGACAGCGTGCAGTCTTTTGTAATAGTTGTCTATGAGGCCCCAAATTCTTGCAGGTGGTATAGCTGCCCATTTGTCTTGGCAAAATGCCTCCAGGTCATGCAAAGTCTTTGGTTGTCTTGCATGAACCGCACGTTTGAGATCTCCCCAGAGTGGCTCGATGATATTAAGGACAGGAGACTGTGATGGCCACTCCAGAACCTTCACCTTTTTCTGCTGTAACCACTGGAGGGTCAACTTGGCCTTGTGCTTAGGGTCACTGTCATGCTGGAAAGTCCAAGAGCGTCCCATGCGCAGCTTTCATGCAGAAGAATGCAAATTGTCTGCCAGTATTTTCTGATAACATGCTGCATTCATCTTGCCATCAATTTTCACAAGATTCCCCATGCCTTTAGAGCTCACACACCCCCAAAACACCAGTGAGCCACCACCATGCTTCACAGTGGGGATGGTATTCTTTTCACTATAGGCCTTGTTGACCCCTCTCCAAACATAGCGCTTATGGTTGTGACCATAAAGCTCTAGTTTGGTCTCGTCGCTCCAAATTACAATGTGCCAGAAGCTGTGAGGCGTGTCAAGGTGTTGTCGGGCATTTTTTAACCGGGCTCATTTTTGTTCAAGTATCATCATATTGTGCTCCTTGAAACAACCACACCGTCTTTTTCCAGAGCAGCCTGTATTTCTCCTGAGGTTACCTGTGGGGTTTTTCTTTGTATCCTGAACAATTCTTCTGGCAGTTGTGGCTGAAATCTTTCTTGGTCTACCTGACCTTGGTTTGGTATCAAGAGATCGAATTTTCCACTTCTTAATAAGTGATTGAACAGTACTGACTGGCATTTTCAAGGCTTTGGATATATTTTTTATATCTTTTTCCATCTTTATAAAGTTCCATTACCTTGTTACGCAGGTCTTTTGACAGTTCTTTTCTGCTCCCCATGGCTCAGTATCTAGCCTGCTCAGTGCATCCATGTGAGAGCTAACAAACTCATTGACTATTTATACATGGGCACTAATTGCAATTTAAAAAGCCACAGGTGTGGGAAATTAACCTTTAATTGCCATTTAAACCTGTGTGTGTCACCTTGTCTGTCTGTAACAAGGTCAAACATTCAAGGGTATGTAAACTTTTGATCAAGGCCATTTGAAATTTCTGTTATCATTATGATTTAAAAAGGATCCAAACAACTATGTGATGATAAATGGCTTCATATGATCACTATCCTTAAATAAAAGATGGATTTGCATGATCAGTCATATTTTCAAAATCAATGCCAAATTTTCACAATTTCTGCCAGGGTATGCAAACTTTTGAGCACAACTGTATAAGGTGGCCTTTTGTATAATTACCATTTTTTAATTAATTTAAATATCAAAAAATATATTTCTTTATTTTAAAACAACACTGTTTTGTATTAATATATATATATATATATATATATATATATATATATATATATATATATATATATATATATATATATATGCATTGACAGATTGTGCAATTAACATTTGAAAATGAAATGTTATGGTTATAAGTTACACTCAGCCAGTGTGGGAACTCGAACTCACACATCTTAAGCCCTGTTCACACCATGGGCGGCATGTGGCTAGACTTTGCGATCTGTGTCGCTGGTGGGCGTTCCTGCTGCTGCTGATCTATAACGTTATTGGTGGACTGCACAACTGGCCATAGTAGCGTTTTAAATGCTGTTTACAGATGATACTGCTGATAAAAATAAGATATCATACTAATTTCACAAGGAATCAGTTCTTTTGCCTCTAAAAATGCACATTCTGCAGGGGAGAGCATTTTATATAACCTGCAGCAGTGCTTAATGCATCATATCTTTAAACAAAATGAACGTTATATCAATATATGAATCAATCTCACTCAGAATGCTGAAACAGTTTTCCATGCACCATTTTATTAGGCCATAACTATGTATGTGGTTACAGACAAATGATATAGAACAATGAAATCGCTCACAGAAACTTTTAACTTCTCCTCCGTCTTGCCTGCACTCATGTCGACTCCAGTATCTCACACTCACCCTGTCTGGAGATGGGTGGTTATAGCTCCTCTGTCTTCACTCTCATTGGTAGTTGCTCGCGAATGTCGCTCCTCATTTGCATAAAGTTGACATTTACTCCATCTGTCTTGTCGCTCCCCATGGCGATCTCTGTCGCCAACGGTCACAACAGCTCGGGCGTTTCTCAATACCAAGTACGCCAAGTTCGGACTTGGCAAGTTCAACTCGGGAGTACAACTCCCGTGGACGGGAGGACGCAGTATGGTCATTCTGCAATTGGAACAGCAGCGTACTTGATGATGTCACCATCTCAGCTCGTCTTAGCAATACGTGCCTACTCCGGTTATCTTCACTGTAATGTATATTTACAATAAAACGAAATATGATATAAAACACAACCCTGCCTCTTTTCATTTTCATTTTAAAAAGATTCATATGTATATATTTTGAGTGTTCCTAGATCTGTAGCCTACATATAAAAAGCCAGTGGCGGGAAAAAGGTTGTAGAATGACAGGGAAATTAAAATGATTGAATTCAAAGATTCTATTCAAAAACGATTTTTGCAAATTAAAAATGATTCAGTTTGATTAGATTCGCAATGAAATTCATGAATGCATGAATGAAATTCAATTCTGCATTTTAAAAAAATGCATTAATAATTTTCTTTAAAGGTGCTGTAAGTGATTTCAGCCATTCTACTTCCACTGAGCTATTGAATTAGCCATGCCCCTTTTCCCAAAACCTGCACTCCAAAGATAACAAATGAACTTTATTGAGACCGACATCCTGCAGAAATGGTTGTTTAAAATAACAGCAGCAAAATAGTGCCCTCAACAGACAACTGTTATGAACAACATGGCTTAAAAATGGCAGTAAGCCTCAATAATTAGCTGCAACTACAATACTATGAGAACACGGAAAATGATTGACAGGTCAAAAGCGCCATTGACCGCGGACACATTTTTATTTGCTGTTTACAGAGTCTAGTGCTGTTACAGAGAGGTGAGATATCTTAAGACACTTATTTCATTAATATCTTTCAGGGAGTTGGAACATTTTTTGCATACTTTTCCATGAAAAAATCGCTTACCCCTAATGTGCCTTAAGCAGGAAAAAGAAAGGCAAACTATCTACAATTGTTTATTCCACCAAAAGTAACCTGAAAGAAAACACATTAAATAAATGTACATACAGGTTACTTAGAATACAATAATTGTACAAGAGTACAATGTACCAATAACATTTTTCAGAGATGAACATACATTTGAAGTCAGAAGTTTACATACACCTTAGCCAAATACATTTAAACTCAGTTTTTCACAATTCCTGACTAGGAATTCGACTATTAGTCGACATTATCAACAACGTCGACAATAAAAAAATTTGTCAACAAAAGTTTTCGTTGTCGAATAGTCGTTTGATCTCATTTAACGTAACATGAGATCACATTAAATTCTATTGATGACGCGCGAGAGCAGCACTGCAGTTCGCGCCTGACTGAGGAGAGAAAGAATTACACAGCTCACAGTCCAGATGCACTCTAAACTTTCCAAACAGCTTCAGGTGATGTAAATCGCAAAGTATCAGGGAATTATACAAAAATACAAAATAAGTAAATACAGAAGCACTCTCGTTGTGGAATAAGTGGAGCTGTCACTCCGCTGAAGTAAAACATGCATGTCGAGCATCTTTAAAGGAAACACCTCTTCTTACATCTTAAATGCAGTTATATTTAATGCATTATAGCTTTATTAAAGTTCAAATAATACAGAAGCAGATCATGTAAATAACTACAAACTCCGAAACTGGCATTTCTCTGTGCGGTCAGCACCTCTTCTATGAGTTGCACGAATGTCCTGATCTAAGGGCGAGAGATTGAAACTGCACCCGGCTGATGCACACTCTGTCGCTGGGACGCTCATCCCTCGAGTGAGCATGCTTAATGCAGCTAGATTATAACATGATGACTCATTGAATCATAATACGTCACTGTGCATTTCTTACTGTGAAGTAAATTGGCAATACGCAGCTTTATTAATAAGACAGAGTTTGTTTGTTTGTGAGTTAAAGATGGATTGAAGTGAACAGAAAGGTGAGAGAGGTAGTCTTCACCCCATTATTTACTGCAACAAAATACGTTTTTGATTTGTTTTTGTTTTGGCTTGTTTTCCAATATAAATATCTAAAACTCCTTTAAAACAACATGAATTTTCTTTAGCAGCTATACCGCGGAAGAAAAAATTGTTATCTGAGAATGTTGAATATAATATTAAAAATACAAATATTTTAAAATATCTAAAAATCCTTTAAATAAAGATGCATTCACCTGAGAAGCAGCATATAAGATATTTAGACTTGCTTTTAGAGAATAGATCTTGAATATAAGTATATTTTGTCTTTACTGCACTTGCAGAAGTATAACCAAGTGAAAAAATACACTTACACATATATTTAAGATACATTCTTTTAAAGCAAAAGAATGTATCTTTATATGTTGCTTCTCAAGTAAATGTTTCTAGTTTTAGACAATTTTAAATTGAAAATGACAAAAACACTTGATAACAATAGGATTTTTTTTTTGCAGTGAATTTCTTTACTGAATTAAACTTAATAAAAAGTTTTTTTGTTTTCCTTTAATTCAGTGAATGTCATTTAGAGGTATTTTTAAAAGATGATTTTGTCCTCTTTATTGTTAGTAAGCATGTTTAATACAAACTTTTAAGTCGGGGCACAAGATGAATAATCGGTTAAGAGCTAATGATTAATCATCGCAGTAATCGCCGAATATTTCAATAAACGTTGTAATAATCTTTAGATTAATCGGTTATCAAAATAATCGTTAGTTGCAGCCCTATTCCTGACATTTAATCGTAGAAAACATTCCCTGTCTTAGGTCAGTTAGGATCACTATTTTAAGAATGTGAAATGTCAGAATAATAGTAGAGAGAATTATTTATTTCAGCTTTTATTTATTTCATCACATTCCCAGTGGGTCAGAAGTTTACATACACTTTGTTAGTATTTAGTAGCACTGCCTTTAAATTGTTTAACTTGGGTCAATTGTTTTGGGTAGCCTTCCACAAGCTTGCTGGAATTTTGGCCCATTCCTCCAGACAGAACTGGTGTAACTGAGTCAGGTTTGTAGGCCTCCTTGCTCGCACACGCTTTTTCAGTTCTGCCCACAAATTTTCTATCTGATTGAGATCAGGGCTTTGTGATGGCCACTCCAATACCTTGACTTTGTTGTCCTTAAGCCATTTTGCCACAACTTTGGAGGTATGCTTGGGGTCATTGTCCATTTGGAAGACCCATTTGTGACCAAGTTTTAACTTCTGGCTGATGTCTTGAAATGTTGCTTCAATATATCCACATCATTTTCCTTCCTCATGATGCCATCTATTTTGTGAAGTGCACCAGTCCCTCCTGCAGCAAAGCACTCCCACAACATGATGCTGCTACCTCCATGCTTCATGGTTGGGATGGTGTTCTTCGGCTTGCAAGCCTCACCATCATGTTCATTATGGCCAAACAAGTCCAATCGAGTCGCAAGTTCATCCATCAGCTCATAATTAACTGACAGCAGATTTGAATGCTTTTTAACCTTGTGCAGAGTATGGATGGGCATTTTGATAATTTTGTCTACTCGAGTACTCGAGAGCCAATGACATGTACGTAACTGTATATATAATAACATGTCTGACAAACGTCTTTGGCTGCTGCATTGCATCTTGTTCCAGTGTATCGTCTACTCATTATTATAGGCTGCTATAAAATAATCTGTTACAAAATGTAAAAAAAAATTGCATAATCAAATTTAATGCATCATATTTTGTAATTATTTGAAGATTCTCCGGCCAACTCAATGAAAGAATGTGCACAACGCGCGTCTGTCTGTTATTCCTTCAGGTTACAGTAGTAATCTTAGTAAGCGCACCAGTTTTTTTAGTGACTGTCTGAACCGTCTATTTTCAGATCGCGTTTGACTTAACAGGAGACGCCATAACCATCGTGTTTTTTAACATGCATGTTAAGTTGAAGTTCAGTTTTGAAGACGCTGCATTCTGTTCCATTTAACTGCGCTCTGTCAAAGTGTTAGAAAAACTCATCTGCTGTATATGCACTGCTTCAGCACGTTGAGTCCACTGCCACACGCCTTGTGTGTGTGTGTGTGTGTGTCTGTCTGTCTGTGTGTGTCTGTGTGTGTCTTTGTGTGTGTGTGTGTGTGTGTGTGTGTGTGTGTCTGTCAGTGTGTGAGTGTCTGTCTGTGTGTCAGTGTGTGTGTGTGTGTGTCCAAGTGTTCGCTCCCGTGGTGAAAGCCGCGATGCTCTGTATTGTTGTTGTCATGATGATTCATGAAGTGTTCAATTCAAATCGGAGAGTCGGAATTTCCACCTTTCAACTGGAGAAAGTGCAATGGAATGAAACTTTATGTCAGATTTCTAACTTGGAAACTCGTGCTGAAATCTTCAACTCCCATTTCATCGAGATGCAGGTGTGTGTTACTTCACGCAAACATTTCATCACTCAGGGCAAGGAGGCTTACAGTCAGTGTCAAACATTTACTTTTATTAAATAATATCCAATAAGAAGTCAAAGTTCTTACATTTAAATTATAATAAAACGTGTTTAGCAAACGTTTTGCAGAGACAGGTGTTCAAAGCATGGTTAATTACACTCTCTTTTGATTATCGTAATGATAGCATTGGAGCGTCGCATATCAGTTTGGTTGCTATGAGAGATGTCTGACAATTAATGTACCCTCAAAATCGCAATGTAATGGGGGCACTGTTGAGCAAGACATGGAGTGAGACACATCTTGACAGAGCTCCTGCAGAACCTGTAATAATTATCTTTACAACAGTATTATAAGAGTATTCGATACGCTCACTGCAAACAAACATAAAACAGACACTGGATTAGTGTCACTGTCATGGATGGCAGCGAATCTCCGCAAATACTAGTTCTCCGGCCCTTCCGGAGCAAGGCCTGAAGCACGGGACAGAGTACCTCATGCAACTCCAGCCGATCCGCTACTTCTACAGGGCGGTTCGAAGATATAAACATGGATTTTGAAGTAATAAAGGCGGACATTCTCTCCTCTTTGAGGTCAGATATATATTCTGTAATAAAGCAAGAGCTGAAAAGTGTGCTAACTGAACACTTTGAGACAGTAAAATGTGAACTACAGGCAGTGCGGGATGAAATTGCAACCAATGCCACTGCTATGCACTCTGAAATCGAGCAAATTAAAAAGAACATCAAGGATGTTCAGGGGGAGCTTTCTACATGGTCAAATGAGGTGGCTACTCTCCAGGCTACAGTAATTAAACATTTAAAACAAAGTGGAAGATTAATGGGCTGGATAATATGATCACTGAGTATGAGTGAAGGGAATGGGTTAAGCGGGCATTTCACACGGTATGAGAGGATCGCACAATTTCATAGAAATGTATGTGTTTTTTTAAATTGCTTTCAATTCAGATTCGAATTGTCGTGTACTCCCCTCTTCCCCCAACCTTAATTATCACATCCACAGTGCAAAATCCAAGTGCCTTGTATGTAGTGACTACGAACACAGTTAAGGAATTAATTAAGAAAGAACTGCTGTTATTCATTACACTGTTGCTGCCATATACCTATTCCTTGTTTTGATGGTTATGTAAGAGCCTGTGTGGAGGTTTATTTAATGACCTTTTGTCCATATCTTGGTCGTATGCACAGGCAATTACTGGCACACAAAACAGTTGAAGTAACTATCCGTTGGGATAAACAGAACTGTTCTCATAGCTGCCTGTTCTTCTTGTGCAGCTCGGAACTAGGTCCCTAAATATATCTGGCTATATCTATGCTCTTGAGTTCTATGAATGTTCTTTTTAGTTATGTTAATGCAGGTCCCATTGTTCCCCTGGGACTTCTCAGTGTAAAGGAAAGTGATGAGAAAAGCTTCTTCCTTGTGACTACAAACTTACCAATATGTACCAATATGTAAACAAACTAACTGTCACATAGCTTTTTTGCAAGAAACAAACCTGTCTGACGCTAAATACGAAAAACTAAAGAGATCATGGGCAGATAAAGTGTATTTTTTCCAGTCATCCATCGGGGAGAAAGAAAGGAGTATCTGTTATGATACATAGACAAGTAAATTTTACCCTTGCAACGACTCATAAAGATACAGAGGGAAGATTTATTTTGTTAAATGTTTCTATAGATGGTATAGATGTCTCGCTCATGAATGTATATGCATCAAATGAAGATAAGCCTGACTTTATTAGAAGAGTTTTTAACACAATTTCACAGCATAGCTCTGGAATATTATTCATTGGGGGAGATTTCAATTGTATTATGTCAAAATGTATGGATAGACAACCTATTCCTAACACCCCACTCTCCCAAATGAGTAAGCTGCTAAAATATCAATCTTCTGAGTTACAACTAGTGGATATATGGCGAAGCAAATTTCCAAATTGTAGAGATTTTACTTTTTACTCTCGTAGACATGCATCCTAATCTAGAATAGATTATTTTTTCACTCCCAAGGCTGAGATTCATAGAATAGCCGATATGAAGATACTGCCAATGAGAATTTTACAAATCCTTATACAAAATCCACAAAATGGATATATTAATGAATTTTACAAAAGTTTTAAAGAATTAGTATCCCCGCTCCTTCTAAAAGCATATCATCATGCGCTGCAATCAGGCACGGTGGCCCCCTCATGGAGGGAAGCAACCATAGTAGTAATTCACAAAGAAGGCAAAGATCCTACTGACTGTCAATCATAAAGGCCCATTTCATTGTTGAATAGTGATCTACGCATACTAACGGCCATTCTAGTCAAAAGGGTAAATAAAATTATTAACCAAATTATACAGCCAGACCAAACCGGATTTATTCCAGGGAGATACTATGGGGATAACCTTCGCAGAGTGTTAAATATAAAGAACTATACAAAATCCAAAGGAGAGAAGTTATTGCTTCTATCACTTGATGCACATAAGGCATTCGATTGTGTTTCCCTGCAATATTTCAAACTCTTGAATGGTTTAAATTTGGCCCCAATTTTATCAAATGGATACAAACACTCTACTCAAGTCCGCTCGCTTCGGTTAGAGTTAATGGATGTAGATCTGAGTGCTTTGCCTTGGAACACATATGTAGACAAGGATGCTCACTGTTGCTCCTGTTGTTTGCAATCAGCATTGAACCCCTAGCTCAACTTATTCAGAATGACAAAACAGTTAAGGGCATTACAATTAGAGGAGAAGAACATCTCGGTTAAGACCCCGCGGAGACCACATCCTGTACGGAGGGTAGGTAACATATGGCAAGCACATCATGTGGGCTCAGAGCCGCACATGGAAGAGGCACGGTGGTCGGTCCTGTCGGAAAGGGGAGGAGCTCTACAAACACGGTGACAGAGAGGGCTCTGTCGAAGGGAGACGCAGGTCTACCGACAGGAGACAATACTGCGGAAAATACATCACAGGGGGTTACCGAAGTAACCGGCACCTGTGGAGCACCTACCTCAGTAAGGGCATATTAGCACACGTACTGGTTCCGGCTGTGAATTCCTCTGCTGAAGGAGGAAGGACATCCAGGGTTCAGGGGTTCGTGAACTCGCACGGGAAAAGAAGTGCACATCTTCGCCTCTTTAGAGGGGAAAGGCGCTATACGCAAGTGATACACTTGGCCAGCTGTCCGTATTCCCGAACTTACCTGTTCGTACCTGACGGGACGAAACCAGCTCAACCCGGAGATTGTAAAATCTCGTGAAGGTAATGGGTGTTGCCCAGCCCGCTGCCCTGCAGATGTCTGCTAGAGAGGTGCCATGGGCCAGTGCCCAAGAGGATGCCAGACTCCTTGAGGAGTGTGCTCGTATTCCCGAAGGGGCAGGCACGGCCTGGGCGTGGTATGCCATAGTGATGGCATCCACGATCCAGTGGGCAAGCCTCTGTTTGGAGACAGCGTTCCCTTTCCGCTGTCCGCCAAAGCAGACAAAGAGCTGCTCAGAGCGTCCAAAGCTCTGCGTGCGATCCAAGTAGATGTGCAAAGTACGCACCGGACACAGCAACGACAGGGCTGGGTCTGCCTCCTCCTGGGGCAGCGCTTGCAGGTTCACCACCTGATCCCTGAAGGGGGTTGTGGGAACCTTGGGCACATAGCCCGGCCGGGGTCTCAGTATTATGTGAGAGTCACCCGGACCGAACTCCAGGCAGGTATCGCTGACAGAGAACGCTTGCAGGTCCTTGACCCTCTTGATGGAGGTGAGCGCAATCAGGAGGGCCATCTTCAAGGAGAGGGCTTTCAACTCGACTGACTCTAGCGGCTCAAAGGGGGCTCCGCGAAGGCCCAGGAGGACCACGGAGAGATCCCATGAGGTGAACAGGCATGGCCTAGGAGGATTCAGCCTCCGGGCGCCTCTCAGGAACCTGATGATCAGGTTGTGCTTCCCTAAGGACTTACCGTCCACTGTATCATGGTGTGCCGCTATGGCGACCACATACACCTTCAAGATGGAGGGGGACAGCCGTTCCTCCAGCCTCTCCTGCAGGAAGGAAAGCACTGACCTGACTGCGCATCTCTGAGGGTCAGTGCTTTCCTTCCTGCAGGAGAGGCTGGAGGAACAGCTGTTCCCCTTTGACTGCGCATCTCTGCGCATCTCAGCTCAGGAAGAACACCAATTCATGAACTGATGCCACTTCAGGGTATAAAGCTGCCTCATGGAGGGAGCTCTGGCCTGAGTGATCGTGTCTACCACTGCTGGTGGTAGGCCACTTAGGTCTTCCACGTCCCATCCAAGGGCCAGACGTGGAGGTTCCAGAGGTCTGGGTGCAGGTGCCAGATGGTGCCCCGTCCCTGAGAAAGAAGGTCCTTCCACAGGGGAATTCACAAGGGAGGGGCTGTTGCGAGGAGCGTGAGGTCTGAGAACCAAGTCTGGGTGGGCCAATACGGGGACCACGAGGGTCTGTGCAAGTAGGCTCACTGGGGGGAACGCATACTTGCGTAGCCCCCAGGGCCAGCTGTGTGGCAGCGCATCTGGGCCGAGGGGGGCCCCCGTCGGTGAATACCAGAGCGGGCAGTGGGAGGTTTCTCAGGAGGCAAATAGGTCTACTTGTGCTTTGCCGAACCAACTCCAAATCAGCTGGACCACCTGGGGGTGGAGTCTCCACTCTCCCCTTTGTGTCACCTGCCATGACAGCGCATTCCTCTGTGGCATTGAGGTTGCCCGGGGTGTGAGTGGCCCGCAGCGACCTCAGTCACCGCTGACTCCATCGGAGGAGATGGCGGGCGAGTTGCGACATGCGACGTGAGCGTAAGCCGCCTTGGCAATTTACGTATATAAGCTCCGGTCGCTGTGTTGTCCATCCGGACCAACACATGCTTGCCCCGGATCAACAGTAAAAGCCTCCGCAGGGTGAGCAATACTGCCAGCAACTCGAGGCAGTTGATGTACCAACACAGTTGCGGTCCTTGTTCCATTGCACACGGTGCCCCAGCCTTGCTTGGAGGTGTCTGTCATAATGACGACACGCCTGGACACTTGCTGTAGGGGAACTCCTGCCCGTAGAAATGCAAGGTCTGTCCAAGGGCTGAACAAGTGATGGCAGATCAGCGTGATGGCCACGCAGTGTGTGCCGCGGCGCCATGCCCATCTCAGACCTGAGTCTGAAGTGGTCTCATATTTATCAACCCTAGTGGCGTGACCGGCGCCGAGGATGCTATATGCCCCAGGAGCCTCTGAAAGTGTTTCAGTGGAACCGCTGTTCTCTGCTTGAACAACTTCAGGCAGTTCAGCACCGACCATGCACGCTCGCTCATGAGGTGCGCAATCATCGAGACTGAGTCTAACTCCATGCCGAGGAAAGAGATGCTCTGAACTGGGTAGAGCTTGCTCTTTTCCCATTTGATCCAAAGCCCTAGCCGGCTGAGGTGCCTGAGCATGAGGTCACTGTGTGCGCACAGCAACTCTCGAGAGTGAGCTAGAATCAGCCAGTCATCGAGGTAGTTGAGTATGCGGAGGCCCACTTCCCTTAACGGAGCAAGAGCTGCCTCTGCGAATTTCGTGAAGACGCAAGGGGACAGGGACAGGCCGAAGGGGAGAACCTTGTAGTGATATGCCCAGCCATCGAAAGCAAACCGTAGGAAGGGTCTGTGACGTGAAAGTACACGTCCTTCAGGTCAACCACCGCGAACCAATCTTGATGCCAGACACACGCCAAAATGTGCCTTGCACAGAAGGGTCGCGATCTCCGCACGCAAGGAGGTGGCGTTCTCGCCCTTCACCGAAGTGAAGCGGAGGCCACTGAACCGGGGCGGGTGCCTGGTGAACTGAATCACGTAGCTGAGTTGGATGGTCCTGGCCAACCACCGCGATGAGTTGGAAAGTGCTAGCCACGCGTCCAAGCTCCGGGCGAGGGGCACTATGGGGACAATCGTGTTTAACGTGCCTGTGGGTGGGGCCTCGCGGTAGGAGGGAGCAGGGGATGCCACGTCGAGGAGCCTCGCTTCATCTCGAACTCGTGGCTGCGCTGAGGGGACCCTCGAAGCACTTACCTTGCTCTATGTACCCAGCATCGGGGGGGTCAGCGACGGGGGAGGAGGGACTTTTTGACCGTCCTCATAGTCCGTCACAACCACCTGGCTGTGGGTGTGAGTGTGGTGTGATCATCAAATCACCTCCAGCACAAGCTGGGCTGGCCTCGTACCCGGAGGTAGAAGGCACGGCATGGGGGGCAGCTAGAGTGGCTTTCCCCCGGAAGAAGGAAAGCCGTGACCACAACGTTGCCATGGTCATATTCTCGCAATGAGAACATGAACTATCCACGAACGCTGCCTCAGTGTGATTATGACCCAGACATGTGAGGCAGTGCCCGTGGCCGTCGGAAGTGGAGAGATGCGGAGAGACTCCTTTTATACCCGTATGTCCGGGGGAGTGGCATGCAAATTCCACTCGCCAATTCTCATTGGAATGGAGGTTACGACAGTAACCGAGATGTTCTTCTCCTCTAATTGTAATGTGAACCGAATCGTGAGATGAGTAAACCGTTACACCCCTACTGCTCAGAGTTTCAAAAGTTTCAATGTGAGAGTTACAGATTGAATGGAGAGCAGGCACAATCCCGTGAAGGGTGATGGAAGAATGCCCTCACAGACACATGCTCTGGAATGCCCTAGAGAATGAAGCCATGCATGTCTCGATTTAAATCGTACATGTAACTAATTTAATATTTATAGATTCTAAAATATTGTATACTCATTTGCTGAATCGTGAGATTTATTCTGTTTTTAACTGTCTAAATCGATTTTTGACACACTAACGATTCTCGATTAAAAAAATAATAGTTCAAGATCGATGCATATGAATCGGCAGGATTACTAATCGATGCATCGAGAAAACAAGTGAATCGTTACATCCTTATTTGAAACTAATGATTCGTAAAGGTTTCAAAGCTTCATTAAGCAGTGTTTCGAAAGTGCCCATCACTACTTTGTGCATATCGCCACCAACTGGTCGTGGCTGGTAAAAGGTGGAGATTTATAGTAAAAAAGGACTTATATTGTTATATTATTTTGGCTCGTTTTTTCTTATGCATTTCCAACAGCAGAATGTGTGGTATATGGGCCTTGTTTGGCAATGATGAGTGCCTTGTGGTTCAGTGCACTAATACAATGAAAATTGCACATCGCGGTCCAGATGCTTTCTGATATGAGAACGTAAACGGTTTTACCAACTGCTGCTTCGGGCTTCACTGTCTGGCAATTGTGGACCAGCTGCATGGCATGCAGCCACTGTGTGTCAAGAAGTTTCCCTACCTCTGGCTGTGTTACAATGGTACACTAGATGGTGCTATAGGAAGTGTAATCGAGCTTGAAATCATGATAGCCAAGGAGACTGCTGTTGTCAAGATGTATGGTGAAAAGGAGTTACATTTTGGTCTGTTCTCACCCAAAACCGATTGATTCGCTTTAGAAGACATTGAATTAACCACTGGAGTTTGATTGATTATGTTTGAGCATGTTTATGCATTTTGGTGCTTCCCCTTGTAGCAGATTTTGACAGGTGGAGGTGGGTTTCAGAGAAAAACTCTCGCAGCGTGCTGCAGTGAAACCGGCTTATCTACAAAACTGAGCAATTTAAATGTTACACATCGAGAGAGACACAAGTTGATTGGATACTCGATTACATGTCAAAGGACCAATCAGCTTACACCATGTGATCCAATTGGCTTAACAGATCACATGTGAGCAAGCCGATTGGCACCAGATATTAAGTTCAAAGAACCAGCTTGCACCATGTAGTTTCATGGCTGAACTTTAGTAATTTTCAGAATATTTTTTATTTCCCTTATTGCTTTATCCACTTATAAAGACCATAACTAATCTGTTAGTTCCATGTGCTCATTTGAATGTGACAGACAGAAGCCATAACTCTTCTTGCACTTACAGAAAGTACCATAATACTTCTATGTTAGTGCCATGGTAATACCTCATTCTTTTTGAAATACCTTGGATAGGAGTACAATGTAAATAAATATAAAATACAAATCATGATATATTGTAGCATAGACAGGACTGCCGGTGCAACGGGGGCGGGCTGGCATATGACCCAGCACTTTTTAAACTACTGGGACAATGCCCCACCACTTTTAGGCAATGAAAGATATGTCTGAATCCCTGGCAAAACCAATCAAAACCTCTGGTGTGCAGGAAATATTCGCAAAAGGGTATTCACACGATACCTGCAACATCTCATTAAGCCTTGTTTACATGGGTGTCGATATGTCAAAATGAGCGCCGAATTAATTTGGTCCAGCCCCGAAAGTTTTTGTAATTGCAGGTGTTTGTGTGGAACTGAAGCTGGAGTTAAGTTTTTTGGTTATTGCAGTAGTTTTCCTGCAAATTCAATGATATTCATCTGGTGTTCGGAGTGTTTATACGCGCTAAATTTGCTTCCTTATCTGAAACATGCTCAATTCAAGCCTGGTTTTCGTGCGAGTGTAGCATGAGCCATCACAAAACCAACTGTGTGATGCGCTCTGCTCTTTCCTGCTGTATCTTTAAAGCACACGCATTGTCAGGGCTTCCCTTGATGTCTCTGTGATGGTGCTTACCACAAAACTATTGCAAACCATTTAAATTCTACTCAGAATTAACTAGTTTAAATGCTATGGAGGAAATCAAACATCTCCAACGATGAGAAGGCCCCTAACCACAGTAATAAGGAGCCACCCATGGTCTTGCAGGTGCTTATGGCATTGCACTGTAAAAACAAGGGCAAATAAATAAAGGGCTTTCAAGTCTGGACCTCCAAGATGTACGGAAAATTATGGACAAAGTTTTCCTTCTCTGTAATATATGTTCTGTATAAATGATGCTTAATAAAGTAACTGGCCTTGTTTGACTTAAGATATTCCTAAAGATGAATTAAATCATTAAGAGCCCAATGAAAAAAAAAAAAGAAAAAAATTATTTCTTATGGAGTAGGAAAAAAAAACTCACTAACACAGTGTCAACTCATGAGTACAGTCAGAAAACGATAAATAGTCTTGGAAATATCTTTTTTTATTTTTTTTTTAAACTAGGTAGAGATACCTATGGTGTGAAACCATTGTTCAAGTTGATGATCAATGATGGCTTTCTAGCTGTCTGCTCTGAGGCCAAAGGTATAGAGTTGTTCTCTTGAAATATCACTTTGAGCACATCTCTTACAAAGAGTCAGAACATGATTCTAACAGCAACACATTATTTTAATCCAAACAGGTTTAACACAGATCACACACTCCATGTCCACTCCTGCAAAGATCAGTACCTTCCCTCCAGGAGACATTGAGGTGCTTGACTTGAAGCTGGCGGGAAAAGTGTCAGAAGTCTGTTCAAATCGACCGCTTCCTCAGTTGCACAGACGAACCCAAACACGCCACCTATGTCAACGTGGAGGGACTTGGCACAGGTAGATGTGTTGTATACACATGTACACATGAAAACATATTTGTTAACTGAAATAAAAAAAAAAGGTAAAATAATTGGAAAAAGCTGAAATGCAGGTAACATAAATGGAAAAAACTGAAATAAATTTTCTTGATTCCAAAACTAACTTAACCCTCCATTACTTTTTGGGGTCTGAGTCCCATCCACCTCCTTTTGTGGATTTTTATATTCTAGGTACTATTAACAGGCCACGTTTATTGAACTTGCAGGACATGCTCCCAGTAATGCATTACAATCATCTAGTCTTAAGTTTATGAATGCACTATTTAATTTTTCGACATCTGCAACCGAGAGGATGTCGTAACTTAGCAGTATTTCAGAGGTGGAAGAATGCTGTTCTACAAACATTGGAAATGTGATTTTCAAAGGACAGATTGTTATCAAATATAACACCTAAATTCTTTGCTGTAGAAGACGATATTACAGTACATCCATTGAGAGTCAAATTATATTTTAGTGGCTTATTTTTAGAGGTTTTTGGTCCAATAATTAGTACCTCTTTTTTGTTGGTATTGAGTAGGAGGACATTTCTAGCCATCCAATCTTTGATTTCATTGATACACTCTGCTAATCTAGAGAATTGTGAAATTTCGTCGGGTTTTGAAGAAATATAAAGTTGGGTATCGTCACCATAACAGTGAAAACATATTCAACGATTCATAATGTCTCCTAGGGGAAACATATATAAGGAGAAAAGCAGAGGCCCTAAAACTGATCTCTGTGGTACTCCATACTGTTGGGCCTCATGTATTCAGATAGAAGACAAAGGCAGGCCTAACACAGTCGTAAAACCTAACTCAGGCCCACATACAAAGTCATAAATCTTACTGATAAAAACCGCGCCAAAATCAAACAAAGGGAGTCCAAAACAGACTACAAATCCCATGAAGCCTTGCTCACTAAAGGATCTAACTCTCAGCTCCTATTGGATGAGGCACACGACAGAACGCCCCTCAACCATGACATCATCAGGAGTAGAAATACCTCTGAAATGCTTCCGGGATTTACTTCCAGCAACTTTGTTCGCCATGCGTAGACGCAGCTCATCGCTGCTCTCAGGTGTAGACTCGTGGCACAAGGAAGTAATGTCCGACTTGAAACTGTGGCCATACAATCTCCATCTCGCTGGACGAGTTGAGATTACTCTGTGTTCCACCGGATCCGAAGGAGACCGCTGAGCAATCCGCATCTTCATCCGTTTGCCTGCAGAAGTGAAGAGATAAAAGATTTCTCTTCCATCTTCAATCAAGTCGACGTCGCTGATTTCTCCGCCAGCCCACCGAGAATCAGCAGCCATACCACCCGCCGACAGAGCGAGGAAACGGCCTCCCGTCATCACCCGAGCCTCGAGGAACCGAGTTGGAGTTAAAGGACGAATGAACACACATTCTACATCCTCATACAATTCAAGTAAGAGGTTTACGTCTGGGCAGAGATAGAATATTATAGTGTGTTATTCTTGTGTATCAAGGTTATTGCTTGTACAGTTTACGGACCGCTGAGTCCGCTCATTGCTAATAATAATACTCAAGGTATTAATTATCAGGAATGAGATTCGCTGTGTTGTAGTCCAACCACATTGGACTGTTGTGCATTTCCGCCATCGCGGGTGAGACCAGCACACTGAGTTTATCCATTAAAGAATCAAAGACCGTGGGGCGGTTTTCGAGCTGTCCACCGCATCTCTGAGTGATAAACTAGCAGCTGCTTACTCTCCCACGATCGCGAAATCGGCTTTAGGGCTGTCACTTTATTCTTTCTCTCTCGTACTAACCACACACACACACGCGACCCCTCACAAACATTATCGCACACATTTTTGGCTAGTAGATAGCTTCATGATAAAGCTCAGCTGTGTCCCTAAGCTATCGTACAAGCGGATACACGCGGTAAATTGGTAGACGCCATTGACTGGTTTCTCTCCGCCCACATTCTCTCTCGCCATGTTCTCTGGCCGGAAGTCTCAGGTGACATACTCTCCACGAGAGTCACGTCCGCAATTTTGTGCGCATCCCTCCTTACACACACACACACTCTCTCTCTCAGACAAACACCCTCATGTGTTATAGGATTATTTTGATTACCATATCTAATCATATCACTGTTTAGTTTGTAGTGTAAGTCGGAAGTTTATTGACTGCATTGTATTAATTATTAATTGATATTACTGCATAAATAAACTTTGTTATATTTCAAAGAGAAGTGTTTTGGTTTGTTTTGCATACACCTGTGTCACATGCTGATGGGATGTCAGTGCTTGGATTGAAGCCTTCATTCATTGTTTTTTTTCCCGAAAATCGATATTCTTCGGATGTCGATTTTCCTAAGAAAACAGTCTAATATTGAGACTGTTATACTATCTGGTTATTAGTCCCTGATTCCAGGGTGGTGCCCTGGCAAAATTAATCCTAAATAATAATCTGTTGATTTTTTTGATAATTGATAATTATCTTTGATGATTGTTGAATTTGAAGGATCAATAAGCTAGTGTTAATTTTAATTAATGTTTCATCGATGTTAACAGTTAACGATTATCTTTGATAATTGTTGATTTAAAGGATTAAAAAAGCTAACAATGATTCAAATCAATGTTCTATTGATTTTAATAATTAATAATTATCTTTGATAATTGTTAATTATTGCTAATAACCAAACCCGCTCCTAAACGTAGCGCACTAAATTTACTGGAGCCCCATATGAGGTTTTAATGAGTTAGATTCTATTATTTAATTAATAACTAAAGAAATAGTTATTAATTATTTCTGATAGTAACACTGATCTAAACCATCAGTAAAGCCCTACAATACTTAATTTTAGTTCGATCTGACAATTCCTCATTTACACAAAGTGGTAGCAGTCTGATAAATAGGACATAAACCAAGCTAATGCCTGTCCACAAATGCCAACATAATTCTCAAGCCTGTCCAAGAGAATGTCGTGATCTATGGTGTCGAAGGCCGCACTAAGATCTAAAAGCATTAGAAGAGAAATGCATCCGCGATCAGATGATAAGAGCAAGTCATTTGTAACTCTGATAAGTGCAGTCTCTGTACTGTGTTGTGGCCTAAATCCTGACTGAAATTCTTCATATGTACCATTTCTCTGTAGAAATGAACAGTTGGGACTTGGGAGGACACTACCTTTTCTAGTATTTTCAACATAAATGGGAGACTTGAGATCGGTCTATAATTAGTCAACTCTCCAGGATCAAGCTGTGGCTTCTTAGCCAGCTTAAAGATTCTGGGGACATGCCCTAAGGATAGCGAGGAGTTAATAATATTAAGAAGAGGTTTTTGGAAACACCTCTTTTAAGAGCTTAGTTGGTATTGGATCTAACATTCATGTTGTTGCTTTTGATGTTTCGATAAGTTTTGTTAGCTCTTCATGACCTATGACGGCGAAGTTGCTCATGGGGAAAATTATGAAACACTGTTTTCTGAGGTGCTGTGGCAGACGATTGCATAATTCCAATTTTATTTTGGATTATTTAAATTTTATCAGTAAAGAAATTCATGAAGTCATTACTATTGTGCTGCGATGGGATGTCTGGTTCAGTCAAAGCTTTATTCCTAACCAATTTAGCCACAGTACTGAATAAACACCTAGTATTGTTGTGGTTATTTTCTATTGAGTTTGCTAAAATATGTTGACCTGGCAGCTTTTAGTGCCTGTCTGTAGCTACAGACACTATCCTTCCATGCACTGTGAAATATCTCTAAATTTGTACTCTTCCACTTTCAAGAGCTGTTCTCTTAAAGCATGAGTGTAATCATTGTACCACGGTGTGGGGCTTTTCTCTTTAATTTTCTTTAATAGAAGGGGGGCAACACTATCAAGAGTGCTAGAAAAGACTATTTATATTTTCTGTGACTACATCAAGTTCTTCTAAACTTTTTGGCTTTCTGAGTATTTCATCGGACAGGCAGCTAGCCTCTATTTTTAAGCAAATTTCTGTGAAACTTGCTAAATAAACATTAGCTAGCAATACTATGTACATTTTTAGCTAAATATCAATAACTTTTTTGCCCAATTTTGTCGCTTGTGGAAGATAGTCAAACCTTTTTAATTATGAAGTATTTATTTGTAGGAGTAGCGCTAGCTAGTTGTTTTCTGGAAAAGTAGATGTGACCGTCATCAGCGAGCCTCTTTTTATATCCTCTTTATAACCTTTTTTTGGCAGTTTCTGTGAAACTTGCTAAATAAACATTAGCTATCAATAACTTTTTTTGCCAATTTTGTCACTTGTGAAAAATCCGCCTGAAGTATTTGTTTTTTTTTTTGTTTTTTGACGCTGTTCAGACCTGCCTGAAAACTGGCCTGCTAGTTAGATAAGTTATCTAGCTTGTTGATATCTTTCTATAATTTAGCAGATAGCCTTACCCATCCATCACACAGACATGATTTTAGATTGTGTGTAGCTTCCTGTTCACAAGGAAAGTGTGAGAGGGCTGTCTGCAGTTGGACATTCTGCTTAGTCTGCAAGCCTTTGGTGACAATTCAGTGTATGGATTTGTGAAGAACACACTGCTGGCTACCAATTGTTGTACTTTTTTCTGTTGTAGAGATGGTTAGCGACTATGGCTCCCTGATCAGCACCCTCAAGAGGAGTAGGCAGCTGACTGCTGATGAGCTTAGGTTCATAGTCGAGGAGGACATGGCTCATGAGGGCATGATCACACAGGAGGAAGATCTGCTGGACCAGGAACTACTGCAGGAAGACCCAGACCACGAGGAGATGGAGGATGAGATGGAACCTGATCCCCAGCCAAGACCATCTACTGGGTATGTATGAATGTGTATGTATTGTTTGTTTCATTTCTCATATGACTGATACTCACAGTAACACTAACACTGTTACTCTTATTATTTTGGGTATGGCTAGCCATTCTCGCACAGGTCTCAAGTCAGCTAGAAAGCGTAAACGCTTCCCTCGTACTCTGACATCGATTCACAGGCACCAAAACCTCTCCCATTTAAGCCTATTCGTCCATTTGGTATTGACTTAGGTAGCGTGCTTTAGGCTGTGCAGTCAACCTCCAGTATGATGTTGTGAGAAATTGACTTTTTCATGCTGTTTTTTACTCAGGCTGTAGTTGTGAGATATGCAGTTTTACAAACCGTCAGGGGTGGGAGCTCGTCCTAAACTGTCTGTTATATTCCAGCTACCAAGGAGCTTGGATGGAGGTGACCCCCGATTAATTTTACAAATTAATTGGGTTGCTCATTTACATGGGGTTTTCAATTCTCCCTGATTCCCATCGTCATTGGGGAACCAAGTCATTTCAGGGCTCGTGGGCGAGGGAATTTATGTTGCTTGACTGCTACAAGGCTCTTTTAGCAGCTCTACATGTTTTAGACCCTACCACAGAGGATAATCAGGATCACCTTTTGAAGTTGCGTTATCTTATGGATCACCTCAAACAAAAATGCCAGTAGCTCTTTCAGCCTAACCAAAATCTCGCAATAGATGAACGTATGGTCAAGTCTAAAGCTCGGTCAGGATTTAAACAATACATGAAGGGCAAGCCTACTCGGTCGGGTTTTAAATTATGGGTAATTGCAACATCAGACTCGGGGTATACTCTCGACTTTAATGTTTACACAGGTAGTCATGATGGGCGTGTCACTGACTTGGCCATCAAAGTAGTTGAATCGTTACTGCAGCCATTCAAAAACCAGGGCCACAGTGTTTGGTTTGACAACTTATACATGTCCCCAACTCTTATGGTTAAGTTTTTAGAAATGGGAACTAATGCCTGTGGGACATGCAGGGTGAATTGTAAACTGTTTCCTGCAGAATTTAAAGAAAAAGATGGGAACGCAAGACATCTCGTGGGGATATGAGGTGGTGTAGGATTGAGGGGAATATACTTGTAATTCAGTGGAAGGACACGTGTGCAGTTACATGCCTCTCCAATTTCCACAATGCAAATGGCTCAACCGAAATTACTAGGTTTGTAGAAAATGATGGCGACTGGACAAAAGAAGTAGCCTTCCAGCCCACTGTCATCAGTGATTATAACAAAAACATGGGCGGTGTTGATAGGTAAGACCAAATGATAAAATCTTACGACTTCCTACAAAAACTCAGAAGTGGTGGAAGGCTCTTTTTTTCCACTTCATAGACATTGCCGTCGTCAATAATTTCATATTGTTTAAGGAATGGCAACACATTCATGCAGCACCAGGGGATGAGCGTAGACCGGTGAACTTAACCCAGATAGATTTCAGAGAAAATCTGGCTCGTCAGCTGGGAGGTATCGATATTCATGCAAGTTTCCCTTTGCATACACCAAAGCCTGTAGTCCCTCCTTCGTCATCACTCCACACAGCCCATGTCCCTAAATTTGAAGAGTCTTCTAAGAGGTGTTGGCTATGCTATCGGAAAATTAGGACTGAAAATAAAACTAAAGTAGCTTGTTGCGCTAATGTAATGGCAAAAGACTTTGCTTGGTTTGTGATAGGAACTGTTTTCAGTCTTGGCACTTAGCCGAGTATGACCAGTTTCGTGAAGAGGCCTAGGTTGGGCTGTGTTTATTGGTGTTGTTGTCCTCCCCCTCCCCTCTTTTCTCCCTCTCTTCTCTCCACAGGTATTGCAGTTGTTGAGTATTTATGAATTTAATAATGTAATTAATGTAATTCTAATGTTCAAATTAAATAAAGTGTGTGTTTTATTGAACACATAAAATGTATATTTCAGTGTTTGTGTCCTTCAATTTCAGATGCAATCTCAATTTATTATTACAGGTGCTCAAAAGGAGTATTTGAGGAGTGGTCATGTGAAATGTATCTTAAAATTCTAAATGTTTGTTTATTCCGTTTTCCCACTAATCACTAGAATGGTCATAACTTTTAAACAATAGATTATATTTCTAATCTGTCTGCTATTCTACACTGCCCACATAATTATGTATATTTCATACGCTCTAAGTTTCCCTCTAGCTTGTAATTAAAATGGTTGAAAATGCAGTTGTCTGATGAAGTATGGTGGTTGTAAAAATTGCTATGTGAAATCTTATTGATAAAGGATGATTAGCTTTAAATAATCATACATATATTTATATAATTTGAAAGCCCTAGTTCTTCTCTTCAATATGGTATATACAGTTCAGGTGTGTGATGTTATATGAATATTAATGTAATATGAATGGAATTTTTGGAATTTTGGGCTCAGGCTTTAAAGGGTTAAGCATTATTAGTTCAAAAGACTTAAACTTGCACCTTGTCCTCTGAGTAACACCAAAAACTAAACTGTAGCAACACCTCCTCCTTGATGCTTCAGGTGAGGCTCATGTTTATAACAATAACCTGGGTGAGTAGACTCATTTGAACTAATATATTCATCTGGTTTAAGCCAGGTTTCAGTTAAACAGAGCATATCCAAACTATGATCTGTAAGAATTTAATTTACAACTAGGGCTTTGGTTGAAAGAGATCTAATAGTAGCCCTACCATTTATATGCTGTTTCGCTTTCATTATTTTATTTTTGTTTTTTTTATTTTTTTTACCTCAATCAAAATTTTTCTAAATGATTTAGTGAGGGGTTTGTGTTTGTAGTTCGGGGAACAGACACAGAGACTGTATCACCTAGATATCATATCAAGACTGTGTTGTAGTTTATGTGACCTGTGTGACATCTCAAGGCAGCTTGCAGACGGATGGTTAAGCCATTCTGTCTGCTTCCTGACCTGGGCCACAGTTAGTCAAATACTATCACTATTATTTGTGTTGTGTATTGAGTTGTGTCGATGCACTGATATTCTTTTACTGAATAATAAAACAGGTGATTAAGAAGCTGGATTCAGCCTCGTCTTTCCCTGCATGCTGTGTCTCACGAGCACGCAGGAAAATGCATTTGTCTCATTCAATTGAAATGCGAGCGTCATGAAACCGCAGCTCAGACGTCACCAGAGCAGCTCACTGTCTACAGAGGCTCACGCCAAACTCCAGCGAAAATATAAATGAGGTATAAACGTATTAATTTAATAGTGAATGCAAAGCGCTCCAGTTTCACTTAAATGACTGTGTAATGGCAAATGTCCTTGGTCGTTGTGGGTTCATTCACGCAGTGTTAATGACAAGCAGTGACAGAGGAATAGATGCCCAACTTCTCTATTTCTGTGGAGATGATAAATTACAAGAAATAGAATCTCAAAGTCTTCCTTCATGAGAAATAAAGGCTCGTGAGTTAATCGGAGAGCCTTAAAATATTGTGTGAAAGTGAAGAATATAAGAAAGAAATATTTTACTATTGCATAATATAATGTGTAATATAATATAATATGATAGCTATACAGGTGGGCTGGGTTTAAAAAAAAAACAGTGTGAAAAGGTAAAATGGACCAAGACTAAATCTGACAAAAAAAGAGATATATTTGAGTTATTTAGAAATATTTTGAAACTTGAAATATTACTTGAATTAATTTAAAATGTATACTTTTATATTTTATATTTGATTGTCATTCATACGTTTTTGAAGCCTGAAAAGGAAATCATATACCCTTATTTTATTATATGACCCAAACTAAATTTGTATAAATGACTTTGTTGTGAGCACGAAGCACACAGTGACAGTTTGTATGACAAACAAAGTAATTGTCATATTCGTGAAAGACCTAAAACAGACAATTAATCGTCATAGCCCTAAAACAGGCAATTAATGGTCATAATTGCAATTATTTGTTTGACAATTCATCATCAGACAAATTTCATAATTGTGACAGCCCTAATTTGAATTATTAGGTTTCAACCTTGTGAATTTTTTGTTCAAAATGTGTATGAAATTTCAAACAGTGACAACTGCTTGTATCATAAATAAAAATGCAATTTCAGGACATCATTATAAATTGATAGTATTTAAAATTTGTACATTTTTAAAAAGTTAAAATGAGATTAAAATGATAAGGCAAAATATAAAATGTACAATATTGCGTGAAGTCATATATATGAAGAGGCCACCTTTCTCAGTTTACTTAATATCTTTTTCAGTTGCATTACGCTTACATGTCATCAGAAGTCTGGCGAGTAAAAACAAAAATTTACTTTTTTTTTTTTTTTCTCCAACATGATCGTAGAGGGTTGCACACTCATGAACACACACACACACACACACACACACACACAAACAGACACACTCATGCAAAGAAATACATTTTTGAGAATTTTGTCCAAAAAAAACAAAAAAACAATTGGCCACAAACCACACACACACACACACACGCATAGTCAGAGTCTGACCCCACATTATTGCTGTTCACGTCACTGATTTGAATTTTGATGTTTGCAAAAAAAAGTTTGCCATTGCAAAGTCCTCTGTTTGTACACAAATTGTAGTGAAATTGAAGTATAGATCCAAATTCATAACTTGTAAATTTACATCTCGAAACTAAGTTTGTTTCAATATTAGGTTACAGAGACAAGGCCCATCTAAATCAATGGGATAACTGATGACTGGCTTTGAGTGTTATTTCATGTCATGTACTTATTTATTTTTTTCACCAGATGGCAGCAAATACTCCAATCTGATATTTTCTTAATTTGTCATATTAATAAAGTTTATGTTTTAACAAAAGATAAATAAATATAAAAAGTGTTTATTTTTATTAAAAATTGTATAATTCAATATTTTTTTTGAAAGTCTAAATACCTTCAAATTCCAGATTAAATGCTTTTAATTAATAATGAATTTATTTAAAATTTCCTTTAAAAAAATCAATTCCATGTATGATTACAGTTTGTGTCAAATTTGACCCTGAACAGCAAAGGTGTCCTCCTTTAATGAACAGTATTCAAGGGTTAAATAAACATTAGTTTTTGATACACTGAATATTCTAAAATTTGAAACCTTTACAACCAGCCTTCATTAAATATAAAAATGCCACTAGATTAACACTAGATGGCCATTAGAAATTTAATGTTGTTAAATTTGTGTTCTGCAGAAAAAGAAAGTCATACACATCTGAGATGACATGAGGGTGAGTAAATGATGAGAGAATTAGCATTTTTTGGGTGAACTATCCCTTTAAACATATTCTAATTGTATCAGTTAATGTATTAACAAAAACATAACAAGGCTAAATTAAAAACTAAATACACTGAAACTAATAAACTCTTAAAAAATAAAAATAAACTAAAAATAACATTCGGATAGTGAATACTAAACCAAATGGAAAATAAAATAAAAATAATACACAAAATAAAAATGACATTTATTTTTATATAATATAATAATAATAATTATTATTATTATCATCATCATCATCATCATCATTATTTTTATTATTATTTAAACTATAATAACCCAGAACTGAATGCTATCTCTGTAAAGTTTCTTGGGGGTTTTCATTAAGCCACTCTGTAAGGATTCAGAATTCCAGTACATTTGGCCACTTTTTGAGTAATCTTTATGTAAATATTGCAGAATTTACTTGAATGAATAACAAAGGATTGCTACATTTTTAAATGAACCATTTTTGAACCATTATTCACTACTCTTTGCTGCAGTACAGTGTAATACCAATCCTTATTGTTTACATTTGCTTTTTAATGTACCGCCAGTCTGTTAATAAAACAAACAATGTATTTCTTCCCTTTTCATCAGGCTTTGCATTGGAGACTGTCAAGAGCAACATTAGAATCCTGTTTGAAAACACTATCAGGAAACGTTTGATGGCTCACAGAAGAATCGGTTGCCTTCTCTCAGGTGCATGTGCTTTAATTATTTATTGATTCAGTGAGTTAGTTTGTCTAAATTGTATTGCATTTAAGCTGTCCATGATACTTTAATTGTCCATGTACTGCATCTCATCTGCCCTGCAAAGGCAAAACACATTAACTACACATTTAATCATAATGAATTTATAAGTGAAATCGGGTCTCTTAAACTATAATCTGTCCTGAGATAGATTAGTTTGGCTGATAAACACATCTGTTAAGTGAATAAAGGTAAATATCAAATTTCCAGGTGGACTTGATTCCAGTCTGGTTGCTGCGACCCTCGTGAAACTGGCCAAAGAAGAGCAGCTCCAGTACCCCATTCGAACATTTGCCATCGGTGCTGATGACAGCCCAGATGTTGCAGCTGCTTGCAAGGCAAGTGACGTTCTATCAGTGTAACATGTTTGACACACCATGTCTTAACAGAATAAACATATATGTGGTTTTAAGCTGTTAGTAGCAGATTAGTTGGGTTTTCACTGTTTTTTTGTTGCAGGTGGCAGATCACATAGGCAGTGACCACCATGAGGTGAGCTTGACTCCTGAAGAGGGGATTCGTGCTCTGGAGGAATTCATTGTTCACCTTGAGAGTTAAGACATCACCACTGTGCGTTCCTCTGTTGGTGCGTACAGTCACAGCAAGTATGTACATGAAAAACTCTCTGCTTTGCCATGGATATATATATATATATATATCCATGGAAAAGCAGAGTGTGTCCACTGACCTCAAACTATTATGTTTAGTTAGTTAGTATTCCTCCTTCCTACTCATTTGACCACGTGAATTGATGTGAATTCCTTGGATTAGAGGTAATGGTGCCGTGAAAGGCTTTAAAAATGCATCATCAGCATTGTACTGCCCAGAAAGTTAGTCAGACAGCAGGACAAAGGGTTCACTGTGGGACTAGACAAAATCTCTACAAAGTTTTCAGTAGACTAGTGGTATGTGGCCAAGTGATATAGTTCTTGCCCTACATCTGAATCAAAGATTCTACTCATGACCACTAGATGGCAGCAGTGCTTAGCATAAAGAGGAACATTCTATGATGTTTATTTGGTCTTTATCTGCAGGTATGTACCTGATATCAAAGTACATCCATGAGAAGACCAACAGCATTGTGATTTTCTCAGGTGAAGGCTCTGATGAGCTTACACAAGGATACATCTATTTCCATAAGGTACATGTCATTGATCAATTCACCCACATCACGGATACAGTTCAGTTGAAAAAACTGTCCTTGGTGAGACTGCATATGCAAAAGAACCATCTTTAATGGTCTTCTGTGTGTTGCTCAAGTTTTGTACAGTATCTGCCTATATTTTTGAAACTATATTGGGTGTTATTTAATTTTTTTTAATCTTGTTTTGTTAGGTTTTGTGTATGTGTGTTTTGCTGTTTTTTGTTTCTGTTCTGTTTGTTTTTTTTATTTTATTTATTTTTTTTTTTATACTGTTTACATTTAAGACAAAAGATTTGGACACCTAGTTGTGAAACAGTGGAACATGTTCATAATTAATAATAATAATTTGTTTTTCACACATATACAGTGAAATTCTTTTTTTCACATATCCCAGCTAAGCTGGGGTCAGAGTGCAGGGTCAGCCATATTATGGTGCCCCTGGAGCAGATAGGGTCAAGGGCCTTGCTTAAGGGCCCAACAGTGGCATCTTGAACCCCTGACCTTCTGATCAGTAACCCAGAGCCTTAACCGCTGAGCCACCACTGCCCCAACTACCACTGCCCCAACTAATGTGATGAACTACACTTGTGGTTACTCTGCTAGGACACCTGTGTGAGCTTGAGGGGAACTGACTTCATATGTCCACTAACAATCATTTGGTTAAAGTAATTAGAAAAAGTTATAGCATCAGGTCTAGCATCATTTGATTGCAGATGTCACTTGGTTTGATACTTTATTTTGTACAGTGTTCAAGGAAATGTATACATTTTTATGGGCCACTGCATATGAAATTACTGTGATGCATTATTAGTTGTATTTTATGGCCATTTAACTGCACTCAGCTGATTATGTCTGTTATGATTAAGGCTCCATCTCCTAAAGCAGGTGATGAGGACAGTGTGCGTCTGCTGAAAGAACTGTATCTGTTTGACGTGCTGAGAGCAGACAGAACCACAGCTGCTCACGGGTGAGAAGAACACAAAATATCTGCTTTCACACACATGCTTGATGACCTCCATTGTATTCTTGAAACCAGAGCTTTGTTTCTCATTAGACTGGAGTTTAGAGTGCCTTTCCTAGATCACAGGTTCACAGCATACTACCTCTCTCTGCCTGAAGAGATGAGAGCACCCAAGGTGGGCTTGCACTCTAGTGACTCATTCTGCCTCATCTCAGTCTGAAATCTGCAATTATATCAGCTCTGAAACCGATGTGAAAACATGAACCAACTGAAAATAAATCCCTTTTCTAGAGGAACCTGATTTTTTAAAATAAATTCAAATGAGTCAATGTAAAAAAGCAGAATATGCAATTGCTGTCTTTTTATAGCCAGTACTGTTGTTTTTATAGCATAGCCTGTTTTGTGTGTGTGTGTGTGTGTGTGTGTGTGTGTGTGTGTGTGTGTGTGTGTGTGTTTTCTCTCTGACTATTGAAAGAAAGCTATAACTTGTACACTTACCTTTTGTTTCAGAACAAATTCAGGAAAATAGTTCCACCTTTTGCAGTTAAAGGGAAAGTTCACCCAAAAATGAAATTCTATCATTATTTACCTGTCATTTGTTTGCTGTCATTATAATGTCATTCTAAACCCATATGACTTTATTTCTTCTGTGGAAAACAAAAGATGAATTTTAAAAAGTCTTTGTATGTTTATTCATGTTTTTATTTGTTTTCCCTTAAATTTTTCAAATAACATGTTAATGATTTTTGTAACCAGATGAATAATTTGTTTGATTGGACCAGGATGGAGTGGAGAAGCATCTCCTGAGAGAAGCATTCAGAGGAATGAACCTGATCTCAGATGAGATTCTCTGGAGTAGAAAAGAGGCCTTCAGTGATGGGATGACATCCATGAAGAAATCCTGGTGCACAAGCCAACAGGAGCACATTGAGACTGAGGTATTGCTCTCAGTTGCTCTCATATTACTCTCGCGAGAGAATGCAGCACTTATATAACCTCTTTCACTGTATCTTGTCCTTTATTTTATTTCATGTTCAGGTGAAAGATGCTAAATTAGAGAAAGCAGCAAAGCTGTTCCCTTTTAACCCCCCTACAACCAAAGAGGGCTTTTTCATAAGGCAGATCTTTGAGAAGCAGTACCCCAGCTGCTGTGAGTGGACGCCACATTACTAGATGCCCCGCTGGATCAGTGCCACAGACCCCTCGGCCAGAACCCTGTCCATCTACAAGGCTGATAAAGACCAATAATCACGCCCAACCTTCAGAGATTGACTTAACATTGTATTCTCTTCAACTACACTATGCACACTGTATGATTTTGCTGCTTTTAGAGTATGCATTCAATATGCATCTTAATATGGCTGTTGACAAATAGTGCAAATTGATATTGGCTGCTGTGGTAACTGCGTGTTCCAGCTCTCTTGGACTGAGTTGGTGCAAGAATTAGGATGCCATATTTGATTGTTTCACCTTTCTCTATTAAATTCACAGTTTTTAGTATTTGCAAAAGAGAATTGTTTTAGGTCAATTTCTTACAAATTGGAGTTAAATCCTCTTTACAACTACAACTACAAATACTCCAACTGTTCAAACTGCTTTGCTAGCTCTGGTGAGTGACTCAGTAAAATTTAAATGTATTAAAGAGATAGTTTGCCTAAAAATAAACATTTTGTCATCATTGACATTTATCCTCATGTCGTTCCAAACCTGTATGTTTTTTTACTCTCTTCCTTGGAACACAAAATTAGTTTTAAAGAATGTTAAAGGGATAGTTCACCCAAAAATTTTAATTCTTTCATCATTTACTCACCCTCATGCCATCCCAGATGTGTATGACTTTCTTTCTTCTGCAGAACACAAATTAAGATTTTTAGAAAAATATTTCAGCTCCGTAGGTCCTCAACATGTAAGTTAATGGGTACCAAAACTTTGAAGCTCCAAAAAGTACATAAAGTCAGCACAAAAATAATACATAAGACTCCAGTGGTATAATCCAGGTCTTATGAAGTGACATGATAGGTGTGGGGGAGAATCAGATCAATTTTTAAGATGTTTTTTTCTGTAAATGTCCACTTTCACTTTCACATTCTTCTTTTGTTTTTGGCGATTTGCATTCTTCATGCATATCGCCCCTACTGTGCAGGGAAGAGAATTGATAGTAAAAAAAAAGGACTTAAATATTGATCTGTCCAGCTGTTCAAGCTGCCTTGTTAATTCTGTTGACTACCCAATAACATTTTTTCTATCTCTCTCTCTCTCTCTCTCTCTCTCTCTCTCTCTCTCTCTCTCTCTCTCTCTCTTTCTCTCTCTCTCTAAAACGTTTGTAAAGTGTAATGGTTATATCAGTCCCCTGCACTTGTGAAAAATGTTGCATAGTGAGGATGTCTTCAAAAATAATGCCATAAATAGTTTTCATTTATCACTTAATGTCATACAAAGTCCAGTAAACATAAAAAAAGCTAAATCAATATTTGGTGTGGCCACCTTTGCCTTTAAAACAGCACCAATTCTCCTAGGTACACCTGGACACAGTTTTTCTTGGTTGTTGGCAGATAGGATGTTTCAAGTTTCTTGGAGAATTTGCCACAGTTCTTCTATCTATTTAGGCTGTCTCAATTGCTTCTGTCTCTTTATGTAATCTCAGACTGACACAATGTTCAGTGGGGGTCTTTGTGGGGGCCATGACATCTGTTGCAGGGCTCCCTGTTCTTCTGTTCTAATCTTTTCTATTTGCAAAAGTAATGTTTGTTTGTCTAATATTTATATTTCCTACGACACACTAAAGATGAAGATATAAATAACCATCTTAAGACAAATGCTTTTGTGAAACATCTTATGTGCCTAAGACTTTTGCACAGTACTGTATATACAAGTGTGTGTGTGTGTGTGTGTGTGTGTGTGTGTGTATACTGTATATATATGGTTAAGATACTTTTTCAATCCCATATAGTGGCAAAATGACGAAAGATTCTGAATGTGTCTTACAATGTTTGAAGGAGATCTCGTTTGAATTATTTTATAGTAGTAACAATGACTATAGTTACTATGGTATTATGGTGGAAAGTATGGTTACCATGGTACATTTGTTTAGGACTTGGCTGGTAACTGAATGGTTTTAGGTTTGAACCCTGCAATACTTGAACTATTACCATTGTGCCCTTGAGCACTTCCAGTGGGACTGTCCCTTTAATTGGTGTACTGTAAGTTGTTTTAGATACAAGTCAGCATAACCAGTTAAAGTTACTGTAAAACTTACAAGAAATCAGTGTAGCCAGGTTGAATTCCTGGCTCTAGTTAAAACAGGGTTAACCATTTAGCCCTAAATGTTGGGTTAGCATTGGGATGCAAAAGTGCTCTAAATGTGTGATTGAAGCAAATATATTCAAGGTTGTTAATTACTGTTAATGTAATGTTTGTATATTTTTTGGTGGGGCAACACTGGAATACAAAATAATTAATGTTAGACTAATGTAAAAGATGTGTATGTCACCTTTTATGTTTGAAACAACTTAAACCTTCACACTGCAAAATAAAAATTTTCTTAGTATGTTTGTCTTGTTTCCCAGTAAAATTATTTAAAAGTCTTTTAAACAGGACTTATTTAATTGAGAATCAAAACTACATACAGTAAGATATAAAAGGTGTCATGACATGAGGAATAAATTTTACCTTGATCTTTTGACATATGAGTTAATTTTACTATAAAAACATATTGTAAGTTTCAGAACTCAAAACTTCCTCCTCACAACAAAAAGTAAACCAGTCATTTTTGTTGTTGCTGAAAACGGCTTTTGTGCCTAAAATGTTAGTAATATTATAAGTGAACCTCAAAGAACATATTAAAATAATAACATGACCCCTTTAAGTCTTGTTTTCAGAGAAATTGAAACATTTGTGAGGTTTATGCTTAAAACAAGATAAACTATTGATGCTTGTTTTGTATTGAAAGTCAAGATGTGTATTTTTTGTAGTGATTATGCTGTTTAGACATGCTATGTGTTAATGGTTAATACATTTCTCAAATCGTCAAAAGGGGGAGTGACTGCATCACTGTAGTGCACGATTAACCCACAACATGCCACACATGTAACGATGCAACAAGGAATTAAAAGTTCCACCAATAAAGAAAATATTTTTAATATCAAGCTACAATTGCACAGACATATCAAGATCCCAAAACCCTTGCTCATAGCAGAGACAGGACATGCACAGTCAATGAGGATGAGAACACACCCAGACTGTCAGTAGAACACAATCAGTCATGGTTAAAACACTACGAGGCACTATGTAATGACATTGTCGGCGTACCTTTGAAAGCACGCAGTTTTGCTGTAATGGTCCACAACACCTGGAGAGATGTTGTGGCAATAACACATTAGATCACAACTGGACTGAATTAAAATGCCTGATCCTTTATGTATGTTTTAAATAAACCGGCACGCATTTCTGCCATATCACCACAAAGTGAAATTAGAATTTTTATTGGAATTCTGACTTGAATTAAAAAAAATAAAAAATGAATGAGAATTAAATGATTCTTTAGGAAGCAGATGTGACGGTGACCCGTTTTAGCTGTTAACGCCTTTTGTCATAGATCTGTACTGTTCCCCATTCAAAGGACTCTGTGAGGAGAAAAGGGCAGGTTTACAAATGGCTCATAATTACACAATGGTGCAAAGTTAGATCTGTCTGGATCATAATCACATTTTAAAGCACTGCTGGTTAATTTTCAAAAATTAAAACATTATCCCAAATCTAATGTTATTGTTAGTGTTATTTAATGGCTTAAAGGTATTGTGCAGTTCTTACCTGGTTCCTCTTGGCTTCTTTTACCCATTAGACCAACAAAAGAATTGATTTTATGCCCTGGAAGATTATTAAAGGAAGAAATTACTACTGAAGCACTTCATGGTGGTGCCATATATATATATATATATATATATATATATATATATATATATATATATATATATATATATATATATATATAAATTACTATATGTACAGTACACTTTGAAGTATCAACTCCAGTTCTAAGAGATTGGCAAAAGAAATGCCTAGAGTGCAGTTGAAGTGTTTTATATCTTTACAATTAATTTTCTTCATACTCGGAAAATAGAGACCTCAGATTCAATGTAATAATCTGTGTGTGTTTTTGTGACTACGCCCTTGTTAAAATGGTAAAGATCACAGATGTAAAGTCTTCTTTCCTCTTTAAATTTATCTTTGCAAAAACATGTTTTTTAATGATTATATCCTGCTTTGCAGCTCAGGTTGCCTCTTATCAAATATAGTTTGATAAGTTCTTATAGTTCTTAAAAAACAACTCTTATTTAAAACAATAATAATAATTCTTTGCATTATTGCATTTTGAAGTCTCTTTTAGGCAAATTGTAAGCATAAAATAAAAGCATAGTGCATTCTACTGTTTTGCTGAAATTACTTACTTTTTCGTGTAATCTGTGCATTTGCTGTTGGGAGGAGGGAGTGGAAGGAGATAAAATGTAAGTTTCAGATTTATAAATCTTAAATCATCGATGAATGTTATACAACATGCATGAGAGAGAGACATGTACAGCATGTATAGCAACAGAGAGAGAGAGAGAGAGAGAGAGAGAGTTTATGGGGAAAAGTTTTACCAGAGGACCGTTTCCCCATCAGACCAATGAATTGATGAGGTCGGGGTTTCCTCGTCATTCGCCTAAGTATCTCTCTGAATGGATCGGACTGAAGCCACTCATCCTGCAGAAGAAGATTTGATTAGTGGGACATTAGACCTCCAATGTAATCAATCACTCACTGAATAAGGCCACTGGTACCCTCTCTTACAGTATTTGATGCTACTCATTGTTTTTATAACTCTCCAATTAAGCCCAATACATATTTCCCCATTTCAATTTAATTAATGTAATTAAGGCAATAGGAAAAGAGGTACTTATTATGTATCGCACTTAAACATAAATTATTTGCAATGCTTTTTTACCCTTGTTTTCAAAGCCTTTTGTGTGTGTGTGTGTGTGTGTGTGTGTGTGTGTGTGTGTGTGTGTGTGTGAAAACACTTTACAAGTTGACAAATGTTTAAAAAGATGCAGTTTATGGATACCAAGCCGGATGAGAAATACAAGTGCTTGGCTGTCTTCCAACCCGCAATGTCAAATGGGAAACATGCACTCCATTCAAATCATGCAATAAGAGCATTCAGTAATTCAGCACTGGACAGCGACCTCCTTTTAACTTGAATCCATATTAACTACTCAGTGACGTCTGATTAGAACATTTACAACATTTTACATTTCAGTGTCCTTATTGCACATATTAAATGTTACTATAATTATTTTATGAATAACAGAAAGGTGGTTCTACTTTTGCATTTAGTTCATGTTGCGCGCTATTTTTACACTGTACTTAATTAGTATTTAAAATGTAATACTAACACTAAAGTAATAGATTTCTGTTATAAACTGAATGATACAAGTTGAATGACTAACATTAGTATAGGTCTACTTCATACACAGTAAAAAGGGGTTACGCACAGTTGTTACCTTAATATGCTATTTCTGCTTGATCTAATCTTTAAAGAAATATTTCAGTGGTGTAACCTGATGTATTCAGGTTGATTTAGTCAGTTTAAATGACATTTTTTGACTTAAAGAAAACCAGTTTATTTAGATGTTACCACATGAGGAATATTTTTAGGTTACATGACAAAACATTTTTATAGTGTATAAAAATAACACTCTTGCATTCTAGTAAATGCAATGAAGCCACTTGATAGTAAAATGTGCCTTTTTGGCATATGAACAACACTGAGAAAAAATGTTAAACTAAATGTGTATATACTCTATATATACTGTATATGTATGCGTTACACTTTAAAGTGCCTGTTTATCAAATCAAGTTTTTAGAGATTATTTAACATCAGTGAATCAACCTGAATGCTTTTAGGGTCACATCAGGTAGAAATAGGTCCTTATAGTAACACCTATAGGTTGGCACTTTTTTTTTAGTGTACTGAAAGATCCTTTAAGTCAGCCAGAAAAAAAAAAAAAAAAAAAAAAAAAAAGGAATTTGTTACAATTGCTTTCATTTTGCATGAACTGAACATATTTAGAAAACATTAAAAATAATAATAATAATAATAATAATAATAAAAAAAAGTATAATTTTCTATTTTTTAAACTCACCTGTATTTGATTGCTGCCTGTCCAATCTTCATTTGGACCCAATTCCTCTCCAAATACTTGGCACAAAACAAGAAAAAATACTGCAACCGGTAACAGAAACTTCATGTTTCACCTAGTAACTTTCCTTTTCTTTTTCTACAAGCACTTTAAAATGTACGCTAAAATGTCGTTTAAAAGTCTCGTTTGTTTCTCAGTGCTCTCCTGTGTGAAAAGTCTCCTTCACTGCGCGCCCTTGTTGCGCGTCTCCGTGCCCGTACTGACTCGCGCGCTCGGCTTTATAGCAAAGCAATCGGGAGGTGACGGCTTCCTTCCAACGCTTAAAATCGATAAAACAAATAAATATATTAGTCAGATTCCTCTAAAAACTCCCAGTGACTAATACTGCTCTTTAATATGTTGCTCACATTGCTATTGGAAGTATATAGAGTTGAAATGGTCCTCGTGTGGACCTGTACTCGTCTGTATGGAGACAGCAGAGACAGGTGACGTTATGACTGGAGAATTCGACGCAGGTGTTACGAAGTTCCGTCTGTAACTGAGCAAAGTTGTTTATGCAGATGACTCGTTTGAGACTTCTTTTGCGTCATTTACTTAAGAACTTTAGATAAATATAGTAAATTGTGCTTTTATGGAAATGTACATATGACAGGAAACAAGAGCTAGAGGATACAAATGTTTTCATGTTCTCTATAAAAAGTCAACCCTGTCTGGGAAAAAAAAAAAACTAAAACACAGCTTAAACCAGCTGGTTTAGATGGTTTGCTGGTCTGTTGGCTGGTTATGGAGGGGTTTTGGGCACTTTTCATCAGGTCAGGTTGTGAAACCAGCTAGACCAAGATGTTTGTTTCAGCAGTGAAGATCTCTTTATTTCACAAATCACATCACTTTTTGATCAAGAATGCAGTTCTAGAAAAAATGAAATCATAAAACACTAAAAAAAAAAAACTTCTAGAACATATTAAAAAGGCCCAATTAACTAAATATATATATTTTTTCACTGTGTAGGGTTCTTGAGTTGGAGATACGGTTCTTTAGAGATTAAAAACATTCTCAATGTTACATTATAGGTTCTTCAGATCAGTGTATTTAAAAATCAGACAAAAAGACAAAGGTACAAGACTGTGTACTTACCGTCTTTCATAAGGGCACGGACTACAAATCCCATGAAGCATTGCGAATGATGTAATTGAATAAAAAACTATGGGAATATATAAAACCATTGATTTTAGGTTGTTTACTATAAGTATAATAACAATATATTTTACATTTATTGCAAAATATTCCGATAAGTAGTTTAACTCGATAGCATCATGGGAGTGGGCGGTCGCTCTGTGGCACGTTTCGTGAGCTTGGTTGGCTGCAGTTCTCTGATTGGTGGATCGTTCTCTGCTGATCATGGGTAATGAAGTTGGTTACCATGAATTCCGCTACCAAACACAATTTTTAAACAATGAAGTTGAAATAATGCAGATGGATGGCTTCACAAGAAACATATAACTTCGATGAGCAACCCCGGAGCTCAAGGAAGGTCTGTCTTTTAAAGTTTGTAAGTTATCGTTAACAATAATGTAGTCTATGGAAAAATGTAATGGTAATTTTATTCACGGAACCAGACTGTTGCCCACTATAGACCTCAAGCTTTAACACACTATCAAAAAGCCTCATTAAGTTAAAAGATGAACTCCTAACATCACCACACAACAATTTACAAACATTGGTGACAAAAACAACAATAACAGCATAAATAAAGTCAGCAAACAGCAAAAAATAAGCCTATAACGCTAACTGCATAATTGATTCAAGTTGCAATGCTAGGAAGTCACAATTCAGCAACATTGTTCAATATGAAGTTGTTCATTCAGACAACTCTGCTTGGCATGGGAAAATATTGTTGGTCTAACATATGTTTTTATGTACAGTAATTTACATTACGTAGTATCTGTGACCCAAAAAGCCCAATAAACTGGTTAAAAAGTCATTGAATTTTTTACTGTGTGGGAGAGACTCTCATAGAGGCTGTGTAGTCAGCTGTACAGGGTTAACTTCATGTTTTTAATGAAAAGCAGGGAGAGGACACTCGGAGGTAGATGACCCACCGAGGAAGTGGGGACGAGGCTAATTTCCATGAGAAAGGACTCTTGTTTCAGTGCACAGAGAGTCTATACAGCCCTAACAACACTTCATAACTCGAGTGCCTTTATCAGCGACAATGATGTCTCTTTATTTAATCATGTGTTAAAATCATATGCAAATGTTATTTCTTGGTAAGATTGCCTAACACAAACTAAACGACCCCAGCAGCAGTGAAAGAGATGTCTTAAATTATTCATTTTAAGGTGTTGCAAAATTACCAGTATATAATCGACATTCTGTACTCTTCGTTCAAATACAGTCTTCTAGCCTCCACTGTTTTGAAGAACAATTATTTTTAACCAAACATTTAGCACAACCTTCTGTTTACAGTAAAATCGGCCACAGAAGGTCGAAAGTTTTGTCTATTAATGTCACTTTATGCTTTTCGAATGCCTTTACTGCTCCTAATGGCCGAAACTGGAACTACATTCACACACGTGGAACATCGAAACTGCATTCTTTCAATTACTTCTTTGAATGTTTATGACGTGAAAGGCACAGTACATCCAATCCTAACCTAACTCTAAATCTAACCCTAATGTTACAGAGACCAAAACAGCGTTATTGCACTGACTTCTGTTCAAATGTACAGATTGATCTCACTGTAAATTCAGCACCAGTAGATTGAAAGCTTTGCTGCTGAAATTAGTCTTTGGTTACAGAAATTTTAATCACTGGCCCCATAGACTATTCTGGAAATGTTGTTGAATGTATAGGCACATGTGAGCGCCAGCTTCCAGGTGAAATGTCCACAGAGTGGCGCCAAAGGGGAGTTGCATTTGTAGTTGTAAATTATGTAATATAGTCATTAGGGATGCATAGTTTATTAACTCCACCCCCAAACCCAAACCCTAACCATCAGTGGAGAAATAACTTAATTTTATTGTGAAAATACAACTTTCAAATTGGGATGTGATGTGAAAGGCACAGTGTGGGAGATTTTCAGGGCATAAACGGGTCTGACTTTAGGTGGAAAAACATTCTAAACTTACACGCTGATTTACCAATGATGGTTTAAAAAAAGCAAATATGCAAGCAAAACATCACAACATCAACCAACTGCCTACCTACTATTGCAGTGCATGCACAGCGTTTGGGCTGTCGAAGGTTGATGAACTTAGTTCCACAACAACAAACAACATAGACAATATAGACAAAAACGTGGAAAAAAAAAAGAGTTAAAAGATTAATTTCTCAGTTGTTTACAAGTATTCACTGAATGATTATTAGATACATCGCCGGCAGTTATGGGTTGAGACGGATGAGACGTGTCCTCACCACTTTTTTAAATAGCTTAGTCACGTATGTGTATAATCCAGATGAAACATCTCCAGTTCTTGAGTTGGAGTTTCTATTTCATCTGTGTGTGTTTTGACTGGCGATCCGGCTGTGCAATGTGTTATTTTGAATGTTATGATAAGTTTACGTTGCAGCTGTTATCAGTGTTGTTAGTGTTAGCAGATTTGCCGCAGCTCACGCTCTTTTCCGTGTCCCACATTTTGATGGCTTTCTCGACCGTATTGTTTGGGTGTATGTAGTGTGTGTGTGTGTGTGTGTGTGTGTGTGTGTGTGTGTGTGTGTGTGTGTGTTTGTGTGTGTTGTATTTTTCTCTTTCTCTCCGTATCTCTTAATCGCTCTCAGGTGTGTTGATGGGGCGCACCCATGCGCAGTGTGTTTCCTCCCTATACTGTATAAACTAAGTGTGAAAAATGATGGCTTGGCTGTGTGATGGGAGGCGGTTGTTCGTGAGCTGTGTCATCTCATTCACAGCGCTCAGGTGCATATTGGCTTTTTTTTTCAGGTTTCCGCTGCTAGAGCAGAGAGTTTGTGGTTGTCATTGTCTGAACTTCGGAGTTCACTGTTTTTTCATGTACAGAAATGTCAGTAAATGTGTCTGTGTTTCTCTCATCTCCCCTTGCATCTTTTATTGCATTTTATTTTTAATATTTAACACCCATCCACTGATGTACAGATGTAGGGTGACCATACGTCCTCTTTTTCCCGGACATGTCCTCTTTTTCGGACCTTAAAAAAGTGTCCGGCCGGGATTTCTAAATTTGCGAAAAATTCCGGGATTCGGCTTTAGTTGCATTATGATGTGCATCTGGTCTAATACTTCATTGTGTGCGCACGCATATTTGCATTGCTTTAACCCCTCTTTGTAAGTCCCGCCTTCTTGCACAACAATTGGTCAATTATAAGAGGCTTGCAGCAACTATTGTCCAAATTCCTGCCTGTCAATCTCTCCGTGAATGCACAAAGCGCTGTTGTGTTCGGTATCAAACAGTTGCTTGACAGTAGCAGCAAATGATAGCTGAGTGCAAACAATGCCAAAATGAAAGTGCAAATTTACAGAAGATTTGCACAAAATTCCCGTGCTTTCGTCCAGGTCGAGATCCGTGGGAAGCAGAATGTATGACATGTAAAGCTGGCACTTATGTGTCAGTTGCTAATAAAGGTGCAAGTGATTTAGAAGCACACAATAGCTCTGCGAAGCATAAAGGGTCAGCAAAAGGTGAAAGTTCATCAGGGAAATTAACAGACTACTTTTTGCGACCAGGTACAATTGTTATCACTTTGCTTCATTTTCCATGATCATTCAAAATAATAGTAATAGTTAATGAAGTTACACTCATGGCATCAAATATTTTATTTTAGTACATGGACATTCAAAAGAATGTTGGAAAATTGTATTTATTTATATATATTTATGTTATGCTGACAGTGTCTTTTTCACTGTATTAAAGTTTGCATTCATAGTAACACTGTTTTGAACCCTATTACGCAGGTAATAAACCGGTTGTTTAGTACCTTGATCCATAGGAACTATGCATGGGTGCTTGCTTTGGTGTTGCCACCCCTCATAGTCTGCATGCCACCCCATTACCACCCCGTAAAAACATTCTAGATCCGCCCCTGCTTCCACATGACAAAGGGTTAGAGAGAAGAGTGAATTAAGATGAAGTGTTTGTGAAGAAGAGTGAAATGATGAATGGGGGAGGAGAGACAATGAGATGGATTAATTTTATCTTCTCAGATAGCGAGAGACAGTAGCTAGTAGCATGCATCTGTGAATAAATGTTTCTAAAACTGTAGACCTGTCATTTGTCAATTTTCTCTTATTATCAAGAGTGCATGTTTCTATAGTCTGACACCCAAAATGCATTTGAAGTCACATGATTCTATAACTCTGACTTTAAAAAAAAGAAACAAAAAAGAACACAATCTATGAAGAAAATTATAGTACTTATGGTCAGTGTTTACCCAAGAAAACCCAAAATATGAGTATACCGTTTTTCTTTGAACAATGGTAGGTTGTTTTAGTCAATCCCTGTATTATACTGTATTATTATCAGCTACACTCTTGTTTTGCCTCCTTACCAAATATGTTCTAGAAGATTGCAGATTACATTTCTCTGAACAAGAAAATTACTCCTTTATTTCTTGGTATAAATTGAACCTACTCTTACGTGCAATTTTAGCATGCTGAGTGTATGTACAGGCATCATAAAAACAGACAGTGGTAGTAAAACCTATTTAAAAGCACAAAACAGCCCCAAATATCTGTTCAAAACCTTAATCACTGAATTACACATTTCAATTCTTTCCAAGTTTCAAAGTCACCAGAGTCATGCTGTTGCCAAATGATGCAGGAAAATGGGAACAGAGAGAACTAGAATATACTCTTTGACCTCTACATGTAATATTGTGAATTATGTTTTTATTATTATTATTTTAAATCATCTGAAGGATTTATATATTTTCAAATCTTTTTTTTTTTTCTTTTTCTAGGAATTCTCCACTCTAATTAGAATGATGTATCGTAACTACAACACAGACAGTGTAAGAATTGGGTACACAAGGAACAGACCGCAGTGGGGGGCACTGAAGCATGCAGAGAGCTATTACTTCATCACAGACGCCACATGGATGTTTGCACCTGAGTTTATATTGAGCCATGTTTATTTTGAGTATTGTTAATACCTTGTACGTTACCTAAGTCCTTGGCAGGTAATGACAGCAGTCCAAGCTTACAGTCAACATACTTCTTTATAATTTAGTTTTTGATAAAAGCTGCTGTTGTTTTGAATTAGATAGTTCTGTTAAATCATACATGTTGTGGATATGCCTCCTGTTCATTTCTCATGTTGAGACTGATTTTGCTGTTTTTATGTTTGGGGCCCCTAAGACCACAGTGATGTATATGTGTAAAAATAATACCATTCATTTTTAAAGATATTATTGAATCTTTATCCCTCTGTTTTACCACAAAGTAGACATGCACTTTTCAGAAATGTGACTGGTATGTTTTTTTTCTGTTTGAGGTTAGTTTGATTCCAGCAAAAACACAATGTTGAAAAATACTGACAGTAGTGTACATCTACAGTGTTTACACTAATAACAAATAAATTAATTGCATTTATTCTTGTTTTATCTCTGAGACCACAAACATTAGTAAAGTAAAAAAAATTCATGAAGAACGGCTCAGCGTGTTATCAATGTTGGTTTGTTATCAGTTTTTATTAGTAGAAGTTTAGGAGAAGTCAATCTGATACTTTATTGTTAACAAAAAAAATTTGAGCTGTTAAAATTGCCTTGGGTTCAATTAGCCTCTAAACAGAACATGAAGGATAGCAAGATTAATCCAATTTATTGAGTTTATTTGAGAATTAATAAAAAGCCAGTTCTCGACTGTACTATTGCACAGTACCAGAATGACCCCAAAATTCAAAATGTGTGGGCAAGAAAAGGCACAGTAGTAAAATCTTCTGTTTTTTTATTTGGAACTTCTGATTAAGTTATTAATATTCTATTGTAGGTCTAGTTCTATGTATTATTGCACAAAAAATATGAGCTCATGTTGGTTTATTTTTAAGGGTAAGAGGTAAAAAAAACTCTCAGTCTTGAGATTTTGTATTAAAGGTCTCATGACATGAGGATTCAAATTTTCCTTGATCTTTTGACATAAAAGCTGCATAAAAAATGCTGTATACGGTCATTGTACTACAAAAACATACTGTAAGTTTCAGAACTCAAAACGTCCTCCTGGCTGCAAAAAAGAGCATTTGTTGAAACCAAGCTGCCAAAACGACTCGTTCTCTACTTCCTCCACATTGTGATGTCACACTGTGGTAGACATTTGCATCTGACCGCCTCCACAACAACACATCAACGCCTATTTTACCTTATCACTTCTGTAGCCCACTCTAGAGGCGTTTATACTTGACGAGCTTGCTGATGTAATATTCTAAGAACAGTGAGAAAAAGTGGTTTGCCTGAAAAACAACAACAATGGCGTCCTACGTGCATTTGCTTGATTTGCATGTGGATCATTATTTTCATTTCAGCCACACCTGCCACCTGCATAATATTGTGTAGGTCCTCCTCGTGCCGCCAAAACAGCGCCAAGCCGCATCTCAGAATAGCATTCTTTGATGCTATTCTTCTCACCACAATTGTACAGAGTGGTTATCTGATTTACTTTGTCAGTTCGAACCAGTCTGGCCATTCTCTGTTGACCTCTCTCAACAACAAGGCGTTTCCATCTGCAGAACTGCCACTCACTGGATGTTTTTTGGCTCCATTCTGAGTAAATTCTAGAGACTGTTGTGTGTTAAAATCCCAGGAGATCAGCAGTTACAGAAATACTCAAACCAGCCCATCTGGCAACAACCATCATGCCACGCTCCAAATCACTGAGATCACATTTTTCCCCATTCTGATGGTTGATGTGAACATTAACTGAAGCTCCTTACCTGTATTTGCTTGATTTTATGCACTGCACTGCTGCCACATGATTGGCTGATTAAATAATCGCATGAATGATTGTTGGTGCCAGATGGGCTGGTTTGAGTATTTCTGTAACTGCTGATCTCCTGGGATTTTCACATGCAACAGTCTCTAGAATTTACTCAGAATGGTGCCAAAAACGTCATGGTTACTTTCATAACCACTGTTCCCTGATGGAGGGAACGAGACATTGTGTCTATGTAGTGACACTAGGGGTTACTCTTGGGAGCCCGAAACACCTCTGATCTTTTGAAAAAAGGCCAATGAGAATTGGCGAGTGGAATTTGAATGCCACTCCCCCCCGGAAGTATGTCATGTGGAGAGTCGCATGGTATGTCCTACCCAAGGGGGGAGGAGTTTCTACAAGCATGGCGACCAGAGCAGAGGGCCCTCTGCTCAAGGAAGACGTCGTTTACCAAGAGGGAAACGATTTTACGGAAGATAAAACACATGGGGTTACCTATGGGGATCCACCGCATGCGGAGCACTTACCTCAGTTTCTCCACAAACTCGACTGCCACAGGGCTAAGGAGGAATTCATCCAGGGATCACAGTCTGTGAACACTACTGGGAGTCAAGAGTGCACGTCTTCCCCTCAAGGGAGGGGAAAGGCACTATGCGCAAGTGGTACACCCGGCCAGCTGTCCCGGAACTTACCTGCTTGTGCCTGCCACTACACGGGACGAAACCGACTCAACCCAGAGATTGCAGAACCTCACAAAGGTGGGTGTTGCCCAGCCCGCTGCTCTGCAGATGTCTGCCAAAGAGGCGCCACTGGCCAGGGCCCAGGAGGCCGCCACACTCCTGGTAGAATGGGCTCGTAACCCCGCAGGGGGTGGCAAGTCCTGAGCTTGATATGCCATAGCGATGGCATCAATGACCCAGTGGGCGATCCTCTGTTTGGAGACAGCGCTTCCTTTCCGCTGTCCACCAAAGCAGATAAAGAGCTGCTCGGAGCTTCTAAAGCTCTGCGTGCAATCCAAATAGATGCATAAAGCTCACACCGGACACAGCAACGCCAAGGCTGGGTCTGCCTCCTTGTGCTTGCAGGTTCACCACCTGATCCCTAAAAGGGGTTGTGGGAACCTTGGGCACATAGCCCAGTCGGGGTCCCAGGATCACGTGAGAGTAACCCAGACCAAAATCCAGGCATGATTCGCTGACAGAGAACGCTTGCAGGTCCCCTACCCTCTTGATGGAAGTGAGCGCAGTCAGGAGGGCAGTCTTGAAAGAGAGTGCCTTAAGCTCAGCTGACACCAAGGGCTCAAAGGGAGCTCCCCATACACCCTGAAGGACTACAGAGAGGTCCCACAGGGGAACAAGGTGTGGTCTAGAGGGGTTCAACCTCCCAGCACCTCTCAGGAACCTGATGATCAAGTCGTGCTTCCCCAAGTACTTACCATCTACTGCATCGTGATGAGCCAAAATAGCGGCTACATACACCTTCAAGGTGGAGAGGGACAGCTGCCCCTCCAACCTCTCCTGCAGAAATGAAAGCACCAATCTGACTGCGCATCTCTGGGGGTCTTCCCATCGGGAAGAACACCACTTAGTGAACAGATGCCACTTCAAGGCATACAGGCGCCTCATAGAGGGAGCCCTAGCCTGAGCGATTGTGTCTACCACCGCGGGCAGTAGGCCTCCGCGTCCCATCCAAGGGCCAGACGTGGAGATTCCAGAGGTCTGGTCTCGGGTGCCAGATGGTGCCCTGTCCCTGAGAAAGAAGGTCCTTCCTTAGGGGAACTTGCCGGGGGGGGGGGGGGGTGGCTGTCACGAGGAGTGTGAGATCCGAGAACCATGTCTGGGTGGGGCAGTAGGGTGCTACTAGGATGACCTGCTCCCCGTCCTTCCTGATCTTGCACAGGATCTGTGCGAGTAGGCTCACTGGGGGAAATGCATACTTGCATAGTCCAGGGGGCCAGCTGTGTGCCAACGCATCTATACCGAGAGGTGCCTCGGTCAGGGCATACCAAAGCGGGCAGTGGGAGGATTCCCGGGAAGCAAACAGGTCTACCTGTGCTTGACCGAATTGACTCCAAATCAGCTGGACCACCTGAGGGTGGATTCTCCACTCTCCCCTGAGGGTAACCTGATGTGACAGTGCATCCACTGCTGTGTTGAGGTCGCCCGGGATATGAGTGGCTCGTAGCAGCTTGAGGCGCTGCTGACTCTAGAGGAGGAGACGGCGGGCAAGTTGTGACTTGTGATGGGAGCGTAGACCATCTTGGCGGTTGATGTAAGCTACCGTCGCTGTGTTGTCCGTCCGGTCCAACACGTGCTTGCCTTGGATCAACAGCCGAAACCTCCGCAAGGCGAGCAGTACTGCCAACAACTCTAGGCAGTTGGTGTGCTAACGCAGCTGCGGGCCATTCCAAGAACCGGCGGCTGTGTGCCCATTGCATACGATGCCCCAGCCCATCTTGGAGGTGTCTGTTGTAACCACGATGCATCTGGAGACCTGCTCTAGGGGAACCCCTGCCCGTAGAAATGCGAGGTCGGTCCAAGGGCTAAAGAGGCGGTGACAAATCGGCGTATTGGCCACGCGATGTGTCCCGCGGTGCCATGCCCATCTCTGGACTCAAGTCTGAAGCCAGTGCTGAAGCGGTCTCATATGCATCAACCCAAGCGGTGTGGCCATCGCTGAGGAGGCCATATGCCCCAGGAGCCTCTGAAAAAGTTTCAGAGGAACCGCTGTCCTCCATTTGAACGCCTTCAGACAGTTCAGCACCGACTGAGCGCGTTCGTTCGTGAGACGCGATGTCATCGAGACCGAGTCCAACTCCAGACCGAGAAAAGAGATGCTCTGAACCGGGGAGAGCTTGCTCTTTTCCCAGTTGACCTGAAGCCCCAGTCGGCTGAGGTGTCGAAGCACGAGGTCCCTGTGTGTGCACAGCAACTCTCGAGAGCGAGCTAAGATCAGCCAGTCGTCGAGATAGTTGAGAGTGCGGATGCCCACTTCCCTTAGCGGGGCAAGTGCTGCCTCCACGACCTTCGTGAAGACGCGAGGGGACAAGGACAGGCTGAAGGGGAGGACCTTGTACTGGTACGCCTGGCCCTCGAAGGCAAACCGCAGGAAGGGTCTGTGTCGAGGTAGGACCGAGACGTGGAAGTACGCGTCATTCAGGTCTACTGCTGCAAACCAATCTAGATGTTGGATGCTCGCTAGAATGCGTTTTTGCGTCAGCATCTTGAACGGGAGTCTGTGCAAGGCCCAGTTCAGTACTCGCAGGTCCAAAATTGGTTGCAACCCACCGCCTTTCTTTGGTACGATGAAGTAAGTGCTGTAGAACCATTTCCTCATATTGGCTGGAGGGACAGGCTCTATCGCGCCCTTGCTCAGGAGGATCGCGATCTCCGCACGCAAAGTAGCGGCATTCTCGCCCTTCACCAAGGTGAAGGGGACGCTGCTGAACCTGGGTGGGTGCCTGGCGAACTGAATCGCGTAGCCGAGTCAGACGGTCAGGGTCAGTCATCGCGACAGGTTGGAAAGCGCGAGCCAGACGAAGTGAGTCGGACGTACTGGTGGGTGGGGCCTTGCAACGGGGCGGAGCTCGAGGTGCCACATCGAGGGGACTCGAGCCCCATGGCCGTGCTGAGTCGAGGGACATCGAAGCACTTACCTGGCTCCTGCCACCCACCATGAGATTGGCCGAGGAGGGGGGAGGAGGAGCCTTGTCCCCGAGGTCCGTCGGCACTAATCCTGCGTGGGGGTATTCGTGCCACAGCTGGGCACCCAGGGGCGGGGGGTCCGCCGCTGGAGTGCCAACCCTGCCATAAAGGAGCAGTGAACGGCTGTCGTGATGATGTCCATGCACACCGGACATGTGACCCAGGAAACAAGGAAACTGCTCTTTTGCTGAACCTTTGGGTACCACAGCCTCTGGGGCATACGGCGAAAAAGGAAACAAAAGATTCTCCTCCCAGCCCTCCACCGGGGGATGGAGTGGTCTGTGCACCAGCTCCAGAGAGATGGGTCTCCTTGCCCCTTGGTCGCCCATATCAGGGGCACTTCGAAGCCTTCCTCGGGTTCTTGGTGGCCAGCCATGAGATGGGGGGCATCTGCTTCCTGCGATGGGCTGCACGCTGGGGCTGGCTGTGGTGGAGCCGGAGATGTTGCTGCAGGGAGACGCCCTTGGTGACGAGCAGACGGGGTGAGGGATCTTGAGCTGCGCCGGGTCAGGATGTGCTTTATAGCCTCCGTCTGCTTCTTCACCGTTGAGTACTGCTGGGCAAAGTCCTCTACGGTGTCGCCAAACAGGCCAACCTGGGAGATGGGGGCGTCAAGGAACCGTGCCTTGTCGGCCTCTCGCATCTCTACCAAGTTGAGCCAGAGGTGGCGCTCCTGGACCACGAGAGTGGACATCGCCTGCCCGAGAGACCGAGCTGTGACCTTCGTCGCCCGGCCGAAGCCTCAGAGTCAGAGGAAGCCCAGCCGAAGCCTCAGCTTCAGACCAGACGAGCCCGCTCTCCGATGCTGCGCTTGTTAACTCATCATCTTCCGGGGCGCCAGATGAGATGTCGAACCCGCCCTGAGACGAGCCGGCGATCTCGTCCGAGCACACAATCGGGGCAAGCGAGCGTGCTGGGGAATGGGAGGTCTGTGGGGGGATACCCGGCAGAGGTGGTCCCATTGAGGTCCCCAAATTGCCCCCAGAGCTAACCTGCACGGTCTCATACCCGTAGGTAGAAGGACCGAGGCGGGGAGCCGCTGGGGTTGCTTGCTTTCTTACGAATGCAAGCCGCGACCGCAAAGTTGCCATGGTCATGTTCTCGCAATGAGGACATGATCCATCCACGAACGATGTCTCCGCGTGGGCAGCGCCCAGACACGTAAGACAGTGATCGTGGCCATCGGAAGCAGAGATAGCAACCACAACCAGGAATAACACACAAACAGAAAGGCATCTTTAAAAAGACGTTCCGTGTGTGAGGCTCTTTAATGAATAGAAAATATACTCTTTTCAGAATATACTCTTTTTTTGCTCTGCCAAAGCGCCCAGGGGTGTTCTTTGCACTGCACAGGCACAAAGGGGGAGAAGCCGCTGAAATGCGCCATCAAATCCAGCAGTCTTTAGCGAGGTGAGCTTTTTTGATTTTTTTTATAGAGGAATTGTATTCAATGCACTGAATGCAACCGCTCGGCTCTGAAGAGAAAATCTGAATGAGTGGTTGCATACCAGCTCCTTTTATACCCAAATGTCTGGGGGAGTGGCATGCCAATTCCACTCGCCAATTCTCATTGGCCTTTTTTCAAAAGATTAGAGGTGTTTCAGGCTCCCAAGAGTGACCCCTAGTGTCACTACATCGACACAACGTCGAGTGAGTGACAGATAGGGAACAAAAAACATCCAGTGAGCGGCAGTTCTGCGGATGGAAACGCCTTGTTGATGAGAGAGATCAACAGAGAATGACCAGACTGGTTCGAACTGACAAAGTCTACGGTAACTCAGATAACCGCTCTGCACAACTGTGGTAAGAAGAATATCATCTCAGAATGCTATTCTGAGATGCAGGTTGGTGCTGTTTTGGCGGCACGAGGGGGACCTACACAATACAAAAATCCTGGACAGCGGGCCCCTCCCTTTTCCTGGGTTTCGGCACCAGTGTAACAGTTCGAGAAAGGAGGAAGCGGGAACTGAATTAACAATCAACAAGATTTTAATGAACTGAAACATAATGAAACACATACTGAGCGGCCGCATACATCTCTCTCTCTCTCCCTCTGGCATCCCCGGCTCCTCCTTTACCCCTCTCCCGCTGATTGGGCAACACAGCGCCGGGCGTGCATCCTCTTGGCCCGGCCACGCCCTCCTCCTCTTCACTAAAAAAATAAAATGCATATAGTAAATTTCTTGACCTTATACTTCTATTAAATTATACATGTAGATGTGCTACAATATAAAACATTTTCACAGTCTATACAAAACAATTTAAAACTAAAGAGCAATGGTCAATACAACATTCAAGGTAAGGCACCGCTACTATAAAACTTAAATCTGCTTATAAAATATGCATTAAAATGCTTGCACCCATATATACTCTTATAGAAATGCAAACTAAACCATGGAGTGTAACGATTGAGACAACTTATTCATGAAACATAAGCAAAACATTTGTGTAAATACACTCTTATGTAAGCTGTCCCATTAAACTGAATGGGTCAATTTATGCAAGAATGTTTTTTAATAACGATTTAAACAAAAACAAAAAGTGTGTTCTGCTCATGTCTTGAATAAAGCCAATTGACTAAATTTTCATTAACCTGTGAGTTTATATATATATAATATAACGTAATAAAAGTTTCAAACTTCAGTCTAGTCGTTTTTACTGCGAACACTATAAAAGGCTCCTGACAGACAGGTATTTATCCCTTAAAGCACTATAAAATCCTTAAGGAATATTTCTTGACTTTATCCACCTTATATTTCAGCGTAATTGGGGCGCTGCCATTATCAACCTTGAATGTGGACCTCTTCCGGTATAAGCCACCTCCAGCTATTTCAGAGATATAAAAATAAATTTTTATACTGCATTATATTGCAGGCTGGCAATACATGTGATCATATTATTATCATTCATTATTCTTTTCATGAACACATTGGTTTGTAACCCATAGTTGTACCATTTATCGCATTTTGCAACCCTGTTATCTGCACAGGCAGAATGAATGAGAGATCAGGTGCTGATACGCTCAGCTCTGTCTGTAACAGCTACCGCAAACGTTATACAACCTGGAGAGAGCAGAAAGATGCTGGGAAAATGCTGCTTTAACTTTCTTTGCCTCAGCTGCATCTTGTTTTATTTTGGAAAAATAATAAACGCATTATTCTCTCATTTTTTGTCAAAGAACATTCCCACTGTCTTTATGGTGTATATAGACAAGCAGATCTTGCATTCAGCATGGCTTATGAAACACATTGCATTGGAAATAAATAAATAAATAAAGGCATCATCGGAGGTTTTGAAATATGAATGGAGGTTTACATGGAGACAAGAAACACGGCATCGTCACGTTCTTAGTAAAGAAAGAAGCAGATTTTATTATTGTCTTGTTAAAAAAACACAGCAACGAGTGATCTACTAACTCTTTTACTATAAATGCTGATGTTAGAAAATTATCTGACATTGGCATATTATTCTGCTGTACATCCTGTGGCTGTGTGATAAATTCTGGTCTTATTATCATTCTAGTTACTTTGTCACATTTGGAAATGCAGCCGATTGCAAAATAAGGTGGATAAAGTTTTCCAGACAAACTTTACAAAATAATTTAAATGTAAAGAGCAATGCTACAGTCTGTCTCTGCAAAATTCAAGGGATTGAATGCAATGTTCCTATATTTTATGCTTAAAATGTTTTACATTGTAATGCATTTACATTGAAATGCGTTAATTTTTTAATGCGGCACCACACCCACTCTTTGCCCAAGTCACAAAAACTGGAGTGCGCACCGCCGCACGAAACGAGGGCTTGCATCGCCAACGCCCCAACACCGCAATTATGTCATTTGTGCCACAGGCAAGCTCGCGAACAAGTGGCTCAAGTATAAACCAGGTATCAGATGGGAAGTGAAGAGAGCAGGTCCGCCAAGAACAGAGAGCCAATCAGAACAGTGGGCGTGTACTGTCAAGTCTTAAAGAAGAAGCAGCACCAAAACAGAGTGTTTCTGACAGAGGGTCAGAATGAGGGTGGAAAATGATCATGTTTTACAAATAAATGACAGTTTTTTGTCCAGAAAAAAAATAAAAAATAAACAACCTTTACTGATATTATAAGTGAACCTCAAGGAAAATATTAAAATAATAAAAAAAGGCATCCCCTTTAAGGAATTAATTAATTAAGTATTTGACATAAAGGGATGAGGCACAGTTTGTTTTATATGGTTCGAAAAGCATTATGCCTTCATAAAGGTAGAAATAACCCTGAATACCAAATCTAGTGGGGCAAGTATTGTCCCTTAAGTAAAAGTGAATTTCTGACACTACACAGTAGAATAAAATGAAAATAGAACAAAATTAATTAAATAAAAAAAAACAAATTAAAAAATGAGGCCCATGAGCCCAAAGCATAGTTCAATATTTAATTTGCCTTACTGGTCAAATGCAGTTGTATTTTATAAGTTGATTCATGTTATGAAATTTACAGCTCCAAATACAAAACTGTATACTTATACGTAATAAGCACCACATCAAACATTGTTGATTAAAATTATAATAGTAAGGTCTGGGTGCTTTGGATCATCTATTTGCCCAAGATTTATTGCAGGAGTCTTCAAGCTGTTGTGTGTGGGAGGTCTGATCTTTTCGTGTGTGTGACGCTCTCATAATCTACATCATTCATTTCTGGCCTTGTCCTCTCTTGTTTTGCCATGCCATACAGTATGAATACAACACAAGTCTTTTCACCTTGTAAGGTAAAGACTGCTGGCAGGTCCTGACCTCTTTTAATGTGCAGCATATCAACCATGTTTTCTTCATTAAGTTAAACGTCTGTGGTATGCTGTCAGTTACTATGGAAACATTTTTTTTACTTGTTTGTGAAAGGAAGCATAAATCATGATTACAGAATTGCACTAATGGAAGTATAGGGCAACTGCTGTACGATTGCCACTTAGACTTTTATTGTAAGAACATAACTGTATTTTACAAACTGTAGTATAAGTCTAAATAATTTTCAGAGCTTAACTTCGATTTAACCCAGAATATTCCCTTAAAGCAAACCTCAGAATTCTTGACATCAAGTGAAGATAGTACATTTGTTTACATGGCTCGTTGTATGGATTGTATCACAGACTACAGAGGCACTAAAACGTCTTGGTTACTGTCATAACCTCCGTTCCCTGATGGAGGGAACGAGACGTTGTGTCGATGTAGTGACACTAGGGGTCACCCTTGGGAGCCAGAAACACCTCAGATCTTTGAGAAAAGGCCATTGAAAATTGGCGAGTGGAATTTGCATGCCACTCCCCCGGACATATGGGTATAAAAGGAGCTGGCTCACAACCACTCATTCAGGTTTTGTGCTGAGGAGCCGAGACAGGGTCCCGGCCATTTCAGCGGGTAGTACAGCATTGTGGCAGGGGGGACACAACGACTTGTTCCCTCCATCAGGGAACGGAGGTTACGACAGTAACCGAGACGTTCCCCTTCTGTCACTCACTCGATGTTGTGTCGATTTAGTGACACTAGGGGTCCCTATACGAAGCTAGCTGAACTGTGTTACGTGGACTGCCAGTGCAGGTGCATGCAAGCTGCTGCGTACATAGTAGCAGGTGCACCGGTCTGCACGTAGCCTCCCCCAACGCCCCAAAAAACATTGTATAGTTCCCCACATCCCTGGGGGGGAATAGACGTATCTAGTATGGGAGCAGGCCGTGCCAGCCACGGCCTTTTCTCTCTATGTTTTCTCTCCACAGAGTATTCAGTTATTCAGCTGGTGCCATTTTAATGCTCAATATATGCACTGGGCACTGTGTTCTTTTCCTATCCTATTCTTTCAGGGGGAAAAGACCCTGTGGAGACCACATCCTGCCCGGAGGGGAGGTAACATGTGGCAAGCACGTCATGTGGGCTCAGAGTCGCACATGGAAGAGGCATGGTGGTAGGTCCTGCCTGAAAGGGGAGGAGCTCTACAAACACGGTGACCGGGACAGAGAGGGCTCTGTCGAAGGGAGACACATGTCTGCCGATAGGGAGACCATACTGCGGAAAATACATCACAGGGGGTTACCGGAGTAACCGGCACCTGTGGAGCACCTACCTCAGTAAGGGCATATTAGCACACATACTGGTTCCGGCTGTGAATTCCTCCGCTGAATTAGCGAGCCACAGGACTAGGGAGGAAGGACATCCAGGGTTTACAGGTTCACATCTTCGCCTCTTTGGAGAGGAAAGGTGCTATACGCAAGCGATACACCCGACCAGCTGTCCGTATTCCCGAACTTACCTGTTCGTACCTGACAGAACATGGGACGAAACCGGCTCAACCCGGAGATTGTAAAATCTCGCGAAGGTATTGGGTGTCGCCTAGCCCGCTGCCCTGCAGATGTCTGCTAGAGAGTTGCCATGGGCCAGTGCCCACAAGGATGCCAGACTCCTTGTGGAGTGTGCTCGTATTCCCGAAGGGGCAGGCACGGCCTAGGCCTGGCATGCCATGGTGATGGCATCAACTATCCAGTGGGCAAGCCTCTGTTTGGAGACAGTGTTCCCTTTCCGCCAAAGCAGACAAAGAGCTGCTCAGAGCGTCTAAAGCTTCGTGAAGGCCCAGGAGGACCACAGAGAGATCCTATGAGGGGAACAGGTGTGGCATAGGAGGATTCACCCTCCGGGCACCTCTCAGGAACCTGATGATTAGGTCGTGCTTCCCTAAGGACTTACCGTCCACTGTATCGTGGTGTGCCGCTATGGTGGCCACATACACCTTCAAGGTGGAGGGGGACAGCCATTCCTCCAGCCTCTCCTGCAGGAAGGAAAGCACTGACCCGACTGCACTCTGAGGGTCTTCAGCTCAGGAAGAACACCAATTCGCGAACCGATGCCACTTCAGGGTACAAAACTGCCTCGTGGAGGGAGCTCTGGCCTGAGTGATCGTGTCTACCGCTGCTGGTGGTAGGCCACTTAGGTCTTCTGCATCCCATCCAAGGGCCAGACATGAAGGTTCCAGAGGTCTGGGCGCGGGTGCCAGATGGTGCCCCGTCCCTGAGAAAGAAGGTCCTTCCTCAGGGGAATTCGCCAGGGAGGGGCTGTCGCGAGGAGCGTGAGGTCTGAGAACCAAGTCTGGGTGGGCCAATACGGGGCTACAAGGGTGACCTGCTCGCAGGTCCAAGATTGGCCGCAACCCACCGCCTTTCTTCGGTACTATGAAGTAAGGGCTGTAAAACCCTTTCTTCATCTCGGCTGGAGGGACAGGCTCTATCGATCTCCGCATGCAAGGTGGTGGTGTTCTCTGTGCCTGGTGAACTGAATCGCATAGCCGAGTCGGATGGTCCTTGTCAACCACCGCGACGGGTTGGAAAGCACTAGCCACGCATCCAAGCTCTGGGCGAGGGGCACTAAGGGGACGATCGCATTTAATGTACCTGTGTGTGGGGCCTCACGGCTGGAGGGAGCAGAGGATGCCACGTCGAGGAGCCTCGCTTCGTCTCGAACTCATGGCTACACTGAGGGGACTCTCGAAGCACTTACCTTGCTCCATGTACCCGGCGTCGGGGGGGTTGGTGAAGGGGGAGGAGGGACATTTTGACCATCCTCGTAGTCCGTCACAGCCACCTGGCCGTGGGTGTGAGTGTGGTGCGACCGGACGCGCGAAGGCTGGGGGCCCGCGTTCACAGCGTCTAAGTCGCAGGTGCTCAGTGCCCGGTTGCTGTGATAATGGCGGTCGTAAACACTGGCTATGTGACCCAGAGAGTGAGGAAACTGCTCTTTTATTGAGAATGTGGGTACCGCAGCCCGACTGGGGGATGGAGTGGTCTGGATACCAGCTCCGGGTTTGCAGCAGACATCTGGCTGTGAGCGGTGCCCGAACCCAGGAACAAATCATCTAGCAGGGGATGGTGGAAGGTTCCACTCCAACCCGACACAGGTGGCGGCCCAGGCAAACATGGTGGTCATCTCACCGTCAGCCTCAGACTGGGCGGGCCGACCCGAAGGTGGCAGCCCAGTCGAGTCCTCGGCGTCTGACATCGCCAGTACGTTCTCCGATGCAGCGATCGAGCACTCATCCCGCTCCAGAGCTCCGAAAGGGACACTAAGCTAGTCTCCTCTCGGAACTCGCCGGGGGCAAACGAGCGTGCTGGGGAATGGGAGGTCCACGGAGATTTACCCGGCGGAGCCCATTGAAGCCCGCAAATCGCCTCCAGTGCCAGCCGAGCCGGCCTCGTACCGGAGGTAGAAGGCACGGCACGGGGGGCGGCTAGAGTGGCTTTCCCCCAGAAGAAGGAAAGCCGTGACCGCAACGTTGCCATGGTCATATTCTTGCAATGAGAACATGAACCATCCACGAACGCTGCCTCAGTGTGATTACGACCCAGCCCGTGGCCGTCGGAAGCAGATAGCGCCTACATACAGGAATCACACGAAGACGGAAAGGCATCTTGAAAAAGGCGCATCTTTAAAAAGACGTTCACGTCAATGTGTTTGCTCTAATAGAGAAAATATACTCTTTGCAGGAATATAAACTCTCTTAGCGCTGTTGAAGTGCCCAGGGGCGTAATCTGCACAGATCTGTGCAGAAGGAGAGAAAAGCTGCTGGAATGCGGCATATATCCAACAGCAAATACTTCTTGGGAGGTGAATGGACCGGTAGTGGAAGACAGCTTGCACACAACCGCTTGGCTCTGAAGAAAAAATCTGAGTGGTTGCGAGCCAGCTACCTGTTTCACCTGATTGTGGTTGGCGAGTGAAAATCTATTGATTATTCTGGTTTTGAGTCCTGTTTTTGAGTTTTACAAAACTCTTAATCCTAAATATTATTCTTTGGCATGAACTCATTCCAAATCTTTGAATAATAGCTGAAATCCTGCGGCTTGTGAGGATGATAAAATAGGTGAAAATTTTCCCAGATATTTACCGTACTTTGAAGGATGGACCCAAGATCTCTAGGGACCAAAATATCATAGAGACTTGGGGGAGGGCTCTTTTGAATTGGGCCAGTAAGTAAGCAAACACTTAGCAACTACCCAGAACATCCTAGCAACTACCCAGGAAACATTAACAACACAGTAGCATCGTTGTGGTGAGTTTTGCACAAGCAAGAACAACTCTCATTTTATTCAGAAAATGTAAAAAGCTAGATCACAATGCAATGTAACTGCTCATCTGGAATATGTAATTTAGTTAGCTAAGATTTTAGCATTCATGTCACAGCTACAGTATATGTGCTGTATGACTTGTATGAAATAACATAGAACAATGCCAGGTGCCTATAATAGACTGACACTTAAAATCAAAGCTTTTCCTAAATTGAACAGAATTCTTTAGATTCTCTTGACACTTCAGATTCCTTCATGTGACATTTTTTTTTCTGCCAGACATTCATCATGTTATTAAGTTAAGTATTGTACATGTTATTGACCACTCAAGCCACACTACAGAAAAATCACAAATGCTAGACAGTTGTTAAAAACACAAGCAATCAGGATGCGTGACTCCACCCAGTCTCCCCATCGGATCAGACAAGTGCTGTCTTACTTCCCTCTTATTTTTCATGTCATCTGGTTGCTCTATTCAATTTCCTATTTTCATTCAGCAGCATAGACATTCCCATTTAGAGAGACTTTAATTAAGGTAGTACACTTATGCTGCACTCCCGAAGGAAGCTGAATGGGGCTGACCCTGCCAAGTGTAATGGAGGTGGGGGGTGGGGGGAGGGAGTCTTGGCAGAACTCTCAGTCACCCTAAAATATGTTTATTACTGCCAGACTCAGATGCAATGATTATGAATATAGAGAACGCCTGAGTCAGCTGTGCTAAAGGCTCCCCCGAAGTGCTTTTGAAATGCCTGTGTATAGTAAGGGATTTGCCTTTGCAACTTTGATTACTGCATGCACTGTAAAAAAGAAAAAGGTTGTCTGAATTGCCAGTGTTTACCTGGCTACTAGTTGATATACACTACCGGTCAAAAGTTTTGAAACACTTACTCATTCTTTATTATAATTTTTATTTTATTTTTTCACATTTTAGAATAATAGTAAAGTCATCAAAACTATGGAATAACATAAATGGAACTATGGGAAATATGTTGGGACTAAACAAAATCCAAAATAAATCAAAACTGTGTTATATTTTAGCATCTTCAAAGTAGTCACCCTTTGCCTAGAATTTGCAGACATGTACTCTTGACATTTTCTCAACCAACTTCTTGAGGTATCACCCTGGGATGATTTTTAAACAGTATTGAAGGAGTTCCCATCTATATGCTGGGCACTTAGTGGCTGCTTTTTCTTTATTATTTGGTCTAAGTCATCAATTTCAAAAAAAAATTTTTTTTATTGTTATTAAATTTTTGTTTTATAATGAAATAAATTAATATGCTGGCACAATGATATTTTTGTCTACAAAACTCATTTCAAACATTTAAGCATACACCTTCAGATCAAAAGATTTTTAAGATCATGAGAAACATTTCAGTCGTGTTTCAAAACTTTTGACCGGTAGTGTACTTTAACAGTAATTTGTACTGTGGGCCTAATAATTCATACGGTGCATTCATAAAGTATTCAGACTCCTTAATTTTTTTTTTCACATTTTGTTATGTTGCAGCCTTATGCTTTTAATTATTTATTTTTCTTCCATATCAATCTACACTCTGTACCCCATAATGACAAAGCAAAAACCAGATTTTTGATAACTTTGAAAATTTATTAAAAAGAAAAGACTGAAATATCACATTGACATAAGTATTCAGACCCTTAACTCAGTACTTAGTTGAAGCACCTTCGGCAGCGATTACAGCCTCAAGTCTTTTGGGTATGATGCGACAAGCTTTGCACACCTGGATTTGGGGATTTTTTGCCATTCTTCTCTGCAGATCCTTTCAAGCTCTGTCAGGTTAGATGGGGACCATCGGTGGACAGCCATTTTCAGGTCTCTCCAGAGATGTCTGGGCTCTGGCTGGGCCATTCAAGGACATTAGGGACACAGAGTTGTCCCTAAGCCACTCTTGCAGTGTCTTATCTATGTGCTTAGGGTCATTGTCGTGTTGGAAGGTGAACCTTCGGCCCAGTCTGAGGTCCTGAGCACTCTGGACCAGGTTTTCATTAAGGATATCTCTGTATTTTGCTGCATTCAGCTTTCCTTCAATCCTGACCATTCCCCCTGACCCTGCTGCTGAAAAACACCCCCACAGCATGATGCTACCACCACCACATGCTTCACAGTTGGGATGGTATTGCGCAGGTGATGAGCGGTGCCTGGTTTCCTCCAGACATGATGCTTGGAATTGAGCAGTTCAATCTTCGTTTCATCAGACCAGAGAATCTTGTTTCTTACAGTCTGAGATTCCTTTAGGTTGCTTTTTTTGCAAATTCAGTTTCTTTCATGTGTCTTGCACTGAGGAGAGGCGGAGAGTTGCAGTGAAGGTTGTCCTTCTGCAAGTTTCTCCCTTCTCCACACATGATCTATGGAGCTCAACCAGAGTGACCTTGGGGTTCTTGGTCACCACTCTTACCATGGCCCTTCTCCCCCGATTGCTCAGTTTGGCCAGGTGACCAGCTCTAGGAAGTGTCATGGTTGTTCCACACTTTTTCCATTTAAGAATTATGGAGGCCACTGTTCTCTTGGGAACCTTCAATTCAGCTGAATTGTTTTTAGCCTTCCTCAGATCTATGCCTCAACACAAATCGGTGTCTGAGCTCTGCAGGCAGTTCCTTTGACCTCATAACTTGGTTTTTGCTCTGATATGCATTTTCAGCTGTGAGATCTTATATAGACAGGTGTGTGCCTTTCCAAATCATGTCCAATCAATTGAATTTTCCACAGGTGGACTCCAATCAAAGTGTAGAAACATATCAAAGATGATCCAGAAATGGGATGCACCACATTTCAAGTGTCATTGCAAAGGGTCTGAATACTTATGCCAATGTGATATTGTAGTTTTTTCTTTTTAATAAATTTGCAAATTCACTCATTTGCTTTGTCATTATGGGGTATGAAGTGTAGATTAATTTGAAAAATAAATAATAATAATAATTTAAAGCATTTTAGCATAAGGCTGCAACATAACAAAATGTGAAAAAATGAAGGTGCCTGAATACTTCCTGAATGCACTGTAAGTAGTCTCTCAATTAATTTGAGGTCATACAATCTTCATGTACAGTATAATAATTATAAAAGAATCATTAATATGCTTTTTAAAATAGTTTTAGAGGGAATATGGCATGTCACAATGCATAACATGTTAACTTCTTGAAATTATTTCATGTCAACTACCCAATACAGTACTGTGTTTTTTGTAAGAAATTACTGTTTAATCTGGTAAAATTGGCAATATTTTACATTGTGGATGTGTTTATGAAAAAGAGATCTAGTTTATTTGGTTTTTATCTGGCAAGTTTCGTCACAACCTCCTATGCTGCGCTCCCATGCAATTTTCTTAATTTGATGTGGTATCGAACTCTAGCTGTAACCTTCGTAAAACAGACCGTCCCTGTCAGGCTATGCTTATGATTTGCTTTCATGAATCAAATTAAATTTGACATCTTTAATTTGAGCAGTGTGATTGATAAGGCTGCAATAGACTATATAATATGATGTCATTGTCCCCATCCCTAAGTGAAGGGATGTGTGACTAAATGGAGTCCCTTTCTACTAATGCACTACCCATGTATATGTGTGTATGTATGTATGTGTGTCTGTACGTATGTGTATAATTATTTTTTATTTTTTATTATTATCTATGTCTTGTTGCTGTTTTTGTATGGTTGTACACTGGAAGCTCCTGTCACCAAGACAAATTCCTTGTATGTGTATGCATACTTGGCAATAAAGCTCATTCTAATGCAACTGGGAATTGTTCTACTGTACTATACTGAGAACACCATCAGTCAGAAACAGACAGAGTAGATATGCACTTGGCAACTAGGTTTGGCAACTAGGTTAATTGCATGTAGCAAGCTCTGCTGTGTACTGCACATGAGAATACATTAAGTTATACGTAAGGTATTGCATGCATACTGAACATTTTGTGCACAATGCAGGGTAAATTCATGTAAAGTGGGACACTAAAGCTTAATTATTTATTATTATGTATATATTTTTCATTATTAAAAACCAGCATCAAATTCATTCTAAACCAGTACCTAAGAGATGAAATTGATGTAGCACTTTGGATCATATTTAAAAAACAAAAAAACAAAAAAAAAACCCACCAATGACAAATAATATCAAAGTGTCCCACCATACCTTTATTCACCCTACATACTGGATATTCTGCAGAAATAGTAAAACTATGGAAGTATGTTATTCAGAGCATACTCTGTGTGTATGAGTGGAGGGTGTTGACTCAGTGGGGGCGTGCAGGAGCGCACATTACGCAACTTTTTCACATGCTTTCCATGTGAAGGTTCATACCTATCAATTGCACCACAGGGGGTGGCAATCACTAAAAGGTGGACATCACCTAGCCCCAATTATCCACTCCATGAAAAACCATCAGTGACATCTTCATTTTCCACAGGCTTTTGTTCACACTGTGGAGTCACGGCTGGGCACCTGTCTTGCGGTTAAAGGTGAAAATAAGGCTTGTCTAATGTTTGCGGTATCTTTAGTGTGTATCAGTATATCACAATAGGTATGTCAACATGAAAGACAAAGAAAAGACTGCAGGAACTCCACTTATACCTTGTTTTACCATCCTTTGTGGTGCTGTGACATGATAATTGGACTGAATGTCAGGATCTGGCTGACTGCCTTTCAAGTGCTGTTGAAAGTGCATTGATTTCTTTGGGGGGGGGGGGGGGGGGGGGTTGCTGTCAGTGCAAATTGGGTGTGAATTGCAGTTACTACCAATCTCAAGGATGCTGGTTCATTTAGACAAGAAAAGCCTTTTCTAACGGTATGTGTGAGCAATTCAAATAAATAAATTGCGAAACAGTTTAGAATATACCGTAGAAGCAATAAAATCTAAACTTCTGCAATATCCCAAAAGTGAAAATTCTGACATAATTTACTCATCCTCATGGCGTTCCAAAGCTGTGTAACTTTCTTTCATGGAACACAATAGGAGAAACTTTTGTAGAATAAACATTTAGTTGAACTTTTTGTACAATTTCAAACTCTTTGTTCAGAAAAAAAGACAAAACTAAATGAGGTCCATATGACCATTGTGCTTTATTCCAAGTCTTCTGAAGTCATATGATATCTCGTGTGGCTTCAGAAGAGTTATTCACACAAAGCTATCCTAAACTTCATTTGACTTGGAATATAGCACATACGTCATATGGATTACTGTTATGGTGTTTGTCCTTTTAGGAGCTTAACTGTCCTTTGTCCTTGTCGATTTTGCAAAAATGTCTCTTTATATGTTGTTCCATGGAAGAAAGAAAGTCATATGGGTTAGGGATGACATGATGGTGAGCAAATCATGACACAATTTTAATTTAAACAATTTAAACAATCTAGAACTGCATTTCTTGTGCTATCTATGGACATCTATCATGTCTGTTATGAAATATCTTTTGTGCTTGCTAAAAAGTGTCCTTTATTTCCTTAAAAGAACGTTTAGAGGGAATGCCACCTTGGGATTTGAAAAGCACTAAAAACTTTGTGAGAGACAGTGTTTTAGAGTTAAAACCTTCTGTCAAGGCTTTGTATTAATAAACATTCGTAGAAATTGTTTACATTTTATATTCCTTCACAAGTGGAGTGTAATTCAAAATTCAGTTCATTCTTTGCATTCAAGTGCCTGATTTCTGGCCTCCCAAGAAATTACAATAACAGCAGCCTGAGTTTCAACCTTGATGTTTTACTGTATATAATTGTTTTTGTACAGGGGTTATAAGGGAAAGGAGGAGGCGAGAACCGGCTTGATAATATAAATAAAGTTTAATGATAAACTTAAACAAAAACACACCCGGTCCCCGGTCGCCTTTATCCCTCGCTGGCCTCATCAGGCTGATTGGGGTCCAGGCATGCGTCATTCCGGCCCGGCCCCGCCCTCCTCCGCGCTACACTTATTCACTCAAATAATCACATAAAGGTCTTGCTTTTTCATCTTGATTTTTCATCTTGATTTTTCATCAGCATCAGCTAAAAGTTGTAATTGCATTAAGTTTCATGACAATTGTGGTCTAGAAAAAAGCATATTTACCACTACAAAGGCTGGTGCCCGTGCAATACAAGACTCTCAACATGTCATTAATGGAATCTAGCCAATTCAGCAGTCAATACCCTTCAATCAAGCCTATTCAGCCAAATGTGAACCTGTTTTCCTCTAGCGCTACTGATAGCACACTGTGCAAGCAACGTCCGAGACGGGGGTCCTAGTCTTGTGGGAACCATGTAATTGCACTTAGATAAACAATGACAGGCGGTATTCAGAGTTTCCATGTTCACGTACAAATTATATTTCTACTCCACTGACGGTTAGGTTTAGGGTTGCTTTGGATTTGGGGGTAGAGTTAATAAAATATGCATTCCTGTTGACTTTATTACATAATTTACAACTGAAAATACAACTCACTTTTGGCGCCACTCTGTGGACATTTCACCTGTGCCCATATATTCAGCAACACTTCCAGCTTCTGGAGGCAGTAATTCGAATTTCGGTAACTGCAGACTGATTTCAGCAGAAAAACTTTCAACCTACTGTCACCGTGATCAGTCTTAACTAATAAATAAAAAACAAAATGTACATATTTCTTTAAATAAGATGTGCTATTTTACTTTTTGTGTGCTTGTTTGTTTTGGTTTCTGAGAAATTGCCTGAAAGTCTTAGTTGCAATCAAATCTGTTAACCAGAAGAGCAACACTGAAGGAGAACATTTGCACCAATGCTTTGGATTTCTGTGATGCACATTTTAATATACACTGAGAGAGTGAAATATATCAGAGAAGAGGAGGACGCTGGGTTGTATTGTAGTCTGAAGCAGATGAGGATCAGTGGATGACTCTAACTTCAACAAATTCACATTCTGTCAAAGTGGCAACCAGGGCTACTTATGCAACATATAATTGCAGTGCAATTTACTAGTCACGAAGCAGAGACAATTGAAACAGAAGATAATTGCTTGTTTAAAGTGACAGATATATAACTCATGGGTTATTATTCACGTGCATCTCTAATGAAATACCACTTTTGACATATGAAAAAGAGAAGAAATCCAGGACTTTAGATGAAGGGGTGAAAAAATTCTATACATCAGCATAATCTGCTGCATAATAATCTAAAGACCCAGTGCAAGCCTTACAGTGTCATGAGTGAATGCATATTGATTATTTAAAAGATTCTGTTATTGTGATTGGCTCTTGAAGGCAAATCATGTTTTTTATTTGATGTTTTATAATCCATCATTTATAATTTAACCATAAATTTATTGATTTTTACTTATGACAATTTCAAATTTGTCTAGCATCACCATACAAAATAAAGCATTTAACACAGTTATTTTGAAGACCCCATCAAAATTGAAGTTATGCGACTTTTAGTTAATGTCTATTAGCTTTGAGGCCATCTATATGAAAGTGTGCCTCTAAAAGTTGACAGTAAACTTCTAGAAATATGCATTTAAATAATTTGGTATTATCAATGTTACATAAAATAGACCAGATCCTGTCTTCCTGTTGATGGTTGCAAAATAGATTTATGTATTATCTCAGTCAGGGGTAAAAGTGTATGCATTATCATATTCAGAGGTAAAAAGCGCAATTCAGGTCCAGTTCATATCAGATTGGCAATTCGATCCACATAACAGGCACAAAAGAAGCTTGTGTGACTGGATGTCTATTAAACAAACAAAAGTAATTGTGTTTGTTATGCTGTTGCTGGAGATAATTATGATGCAAACAAATTGGACAAATGAAGCACTTTGTATTGATGTTGTGATAACAATGATTGGCACTTTCACAAGTCCTTGGATTGTATCTTCAGACATAAGAAGCCAGAGCATAAAAAAATCTGTGGTCTGCTATTTAGTGTAATACTTATAACTTAAAGGGATTGTTCACTCAAATTTAAAATTTGACTATCAGGTGGAATATTATGGAATAGTGTTCTAAATGTCAAAAAATAATATTTTTCCAAGCTATTTTAATTGCTGTACTCCTCCTTGTGTCTGTTGAAATGTATCCAATGGGACGTTTTATGCAGCCAAAAGGAACAAAATGTACTCACAGTTATAATGAGGAAAATAGTGTAAGAGCTGACCAGCCCTGCAGATACTGAGTAAAAAAAAATAAAAATCGGGACTCAAGCAATTATTAAAATTATACATTTTTATGGGCAGAATGATAAAATGACAGTTCAGACCATTGAATAGTGGCCTCACTCAGTCCGCAGTTTAGCCATTATCCACAATCAGGTGGAGCAACACCAAATAAAAGCTTACAAATAGAATAATAATGTTATTTATTTGTTCTTGAACAAGCTGAGAAGAGTGGAAAGTTGCAGCTTTCATGTGTCCGTGGCTAATTGGTGTTGGGCCTCATGTATTCAGATAGAAGACAAAGGCAGGCCTAATACAGTCATAAAAACCTAACTCAAGCCCCCACACCAAGTCATAAATCTTCCTGATAAAAATCACGCCAAAATCAAACAAAGGGAGTCCAAAACAGACTACAAATCCATGAAGCCTTGCTCACTAAAGGATCGAACTCTCAACTCCTATTGGATAAGGCACACAACAGAATGTCCATCAACCATGACATCATCAGGAGTAGAAATACCTCTGAAATGCTTCCGGGATTTCACTTCCAGCGACTTTGTTCACCGAATATAGACGTAGCTTTTTGCTGCTCTCAGGTGCAACCTCGTGGCACAAGGAAGTAATGTCCGACTTGAAACTGTAGCCATAAAATCTTCATCTCGCTGGACGAGTTGAGATTACTCTGTGTTCAACCAAACACTCTAACGGATCCGAAGACCACCGAGCAATTCGCATTTTCATCCGTTTGCCTACAGAAGTGAAGAGATTAAAGATTTCTCTTCCATCTTCAATCAAGTCGACATCTCTGAGTTCTCCGCCAGCCCGCCGAGAATCAACAGCCGTACCGCCTGCCGACAATCAACAGCCGTACCGCCCGCCGACAGAGCGAGGAAACGGCCTCCCGTCATCACCCGAGACTCAAGGAACCGGGTCAGAGTTAAAGGACGGAGGAAAACACATTCTACCTGTGTGCTCATGCGATTCAAGTAAGAGGTTTACGTCTGGGCAGAGATAGAATATTATAGCGTGTTATTCTTGTGTTTCAAGGTTTTTGCTTGTACAGTTTACGGACCGCCATGTCCACTCATTATTAATACTCAGGGTATTAATTATCACGAATATGTTTTGCTGTATTGTGGTCCAACCAAATTGGATTGTTGTGCAATTTCGCCATCGCGGGTGAGACCGCAACTGAGTTCATCCATTAAAGAGTCAAACAACACGGGACTGTTTACGAGCCATCCACCGCGTCTCTGAGCGATGAACTAAACAGCTGCTTTCTCTCCCACGATCGCAAAATCAGCTTTAGGGCTGTCACTTCTCTCTCGCTCTCGTACTAATTACACACACACACACACACACACATGCAGGCACGCGACCCCTCACAAACATTCTGGCACACATTTTGGCTCGTAGATAGCTTAAATGCTAAAGCCCAGCTTTGTCCCTAAGCTATCGTACAAGCGGATATACGTGGTAACTGGTAGACGCCATCTCCGCCCCCATTTGCGGTCATATTCCCAGGCCAGAAGTTTCGCGTGACATACTCTCCACGAGAGTCATGTCCGCTATTTTGTGCGCTTCCCTCCTTACACACACACTGTCACACACACACACCCTATGTGTTATAGAATTATTTTTATTTCCATATCTAATCATATCACTGTTTAGTTTGTAGCTGTAAGTCGGAAGTTTATTGACTGCATTGTATTAATTATTATTTAATATTACTGCATAAATAAACTTTGTTTATATTACAAAGAGATGTCAGTGCTCGGATTCAAACCTTCATTCATTCTTTTTTTTTCCGAAAATCGATATTCTTCGGATGTCGATTTTCCTAAGAAAACAATCTAATATTGAGACTGTTATACTATCTGGTTATTAGTCCCTGATTCCAGGGTGGTGCCCCGTCAATGTTAATCCTTATTAATATTCTATTAATTTTTGATAATTGATAATTATCTTTGATGATTGAATTTGAATGATCAATAAGCTAGTGTTAATTTTAATTAATGTTTCATCGATGTTAACAATTAACGATTATCTTTGTTAATTGTTGATTTAAAGGATTTAAAAAAGCTAACATTGATTCTCATCAATGTTCTATAGATTTTAATAATTAATAATTATCTTTGATAATTATTAATTATTGCTAATAACCAAACTTGCTCCTAAACGTAGCACACTACATTTACTGGAGTCCCATATGAGGTTTTAATGAGTTGTAATGATCCAATTAATTAATTTAAATATTAATTAATAACTACAGAAATAATTATTAATTATTTCTGATAGTAACACTGATCTAAAGCCCTACATTGGTTTTGAGCCACAGCCACACTAATATGTTTTGGATTGAAAACTCATAGTTCACCCAAAAATGAAAATTCTCGCATCATTTACTCACCCTCATGCCATTCCAGATGTGTATGACTTTTTTTACCCACACAAATGAAGAGGTAACACTTTACAGTAAGGTTCCATTTGTTAGCATTAGTTAACATGAACTAACAATGAACAATACTTGTTCAGAATGTATTATACTTGTTTCATGTTAATTTCAACATATACTAATACATTTTTTAAATCAAAAGTACCCTTTGTTAACATCGGTTAATGCACTATGAACTTGAATGAATTATTTTTAACTAACATTAACAAATATTAACAAATGCTGTGAAAAAAAATAAATAAAAATTGTTAACTGTTTGTTCAAGATACCCAATGAATTAACTAATGTTAACGAATGGAACCCCTATTGTAAGGTATTACCAATGAAGATTTTTAGAAGAATATTTCAGCTCTGTAGGTCCATTCAATGCAAGTGAATGATGGCCAGAACTCTGAAGGTCCAAAAATCCATTGTCCATTGACTCCAGCGGTTAAATTCATATCTTCAGAAGTGATACGATGTTTTGTGATTGAGTGCTTTTTTGTACTATAAATCTCCACTTTTACACAGCCCTCCTAAGTGTTCTTCCCTACTAAGAGTTCTTCTTCTTTGTTTTTGACGATTCACATTCTTCGTGGATATCACCACCTACTGGGCAGGGAGGAGAATTTATAGTAAAAAAAGGACTTAAATATTGATCTGTTTCTCACCCACACTTGTCATATCACTTCTGAATACATGGATTTAATCACTGGAGTCTTATGGATTACTTTTATGCTGCCTTTATGTGCTTTTTTGAGCTTCAAAGATTTGGACCCTGTTGACCTGCATTGAATGGACCTACAGAGCTGAAATATTCTTCTAAAAATCTTTGTTTGTGTTCAACAGAAGAAAGAAAGTCATACACATCAAGAATGGCATGAGGATAGGTAAATGATGACAGAATTTCATTTTTGGGTGAACTATCACTTTAAATTCGGTACCAGCAGTTCACTCGGTCTGAGAACTTTTGGTCTTGATGAACTTTCCTTTTCTTGTTTACAGTAATATTTGTAATTAAACATAGGCTACTCCATTATGTTCATAAATGCACATTACAGGACCCTATCTTTGAGTCTCAATTTGTCAGGGATATTGAAACCACTTGCAAAATGATTAATCTGTCACATTACTCTTCTGGGAATCAGCAGGTTAAGATAATGCCAAGTGTATGATGTTGATCATGCCCTTGACCACACATCACCTTGTTTTTTAATTAACATGGCTTCTCTGATGAATCACGGTTGTAAATCATGATTTTCTTTGGCTTATGCTTGAGAGGAGGGATGCAGAGATACACACAGCAAATGTCAGTGATAGATTGGACAGGAAGTGTGCAAGCCTTTGACGCTCTTTAAAGTGTAATGTCCTTATCCTTCTCAAGAGATTTCAAAATTTGAGCAGCGTTTAATTCAGTTAGAAAGTGAAATGGACTGTCAATGAGCAGAGGTATTAAACGCTGTACATTGCTTTATACTCTAACACCTTTTACTGGGGGCCTTAACAGGTTCTCTTTCTCTGTACTGTTTACAGCCTTATTTGTTAAGTCTAAGCACAGTGATCTAGTCACGTAATGACCTGCTGCATTTAATCCAGTTTGCTCCGCTTCTACGTAATTTAATTCTCCAAACCCTCCTCACATTTATGATGAGTGTTTGTGTAACCATCTCTTTATTTGATTTGTGCAGCATAAATCATTACCGTGACGGTCCTTGGTTAGATGCATAAGGTGCACATGCCTGAAAAGTAGATAGAATTCTCTTTACCTAATGTAAACATCACATATTCAATGTAGAGAGTCATTACAACTCTCTGGTACAAGAATAGCAACTAATAAATATCAGATCAAGTTCCAGTTACTTACTGTAGATTTTCTATATGGCTTTTGTCATTTAATCGCATGGCAAACTGCAGTTGAGGCTTTCAAACTTGAACAAGGGCAGTCAGTCAACTTAACGAAAAAAATTCTGTGTTTCCAAACCCATTAAAACATGTTGTTGACTTAGTACAGCTTGTGCCTCATATTTGTAAAGGGTGTGCTAAATAGGCAGTCACTTCCAAGATCCGATTGCAGATATCAGAGAGATTATGCAGAAAAGTGATGCTTTTTATTCCAGGCAGACTTGATGGTTCCATTAGCGTGTAATATCGTTTCCCTCCAGTGTATGATAATAACACTAAATGATGTTATTCATTTTGTCTGCAGACATCCCTTCTGCTTGGACACAAAGTGTTTACAGCCTCTTAAGAACTAAGAAGCTTTTAAACTGTTAAAATGTCACTTGTATGGCTGATGCTGAATTGCTTCTTTGTTTAAAGACATCAAATTAATGTGCTTTTTCTAATAATACTTCATTATGATACTTTATGTGCACAGTACTGTCTTAGATCAAACATCTGACACAAATCACCAAAGCACAATTAACTGACTGTTTTTATTGGTCCAAGGTGCATAAGTTCTAACAAAGTCAGGTACTTGTCCTTCTGCAATTGACCTCTTGGGTTGACATATGTGATAGAACATCTGTCTATGGTATATTTACACAAGATCATAGAGAACAAATGACAAAGACACCACCCTGCTGAACTGCATTGTTGGTCACCAGTATAATGTATGTTTTATACGTTGGTCACAGCATGGTAAGGACCATTTGCTGATGGTCCTCAGTAAAGATTATTACACAGACATGTTACATTTCATTCTGCTTGACACTGTTATATGCTACTAAGCACCTCACACCAAACTCAGTATCTTTAAGGTTTGTTACCTCTAACCTAAAACATGTTAGCAAAACCAGTAAATAATTATTTCTCAAATGCACATGTTTTATCAGCCTGGTAACTTTATTTTTCAGGCAGACAGGTGTACACCAATTTGCAGAAGTTAAGTAGCACCGACCAATCAGATAAAGACACACTGTCTTGCTGAAAAACCATCATAAGGTACATTTTACAAATTGGTTCCAGCATGGTATGCTTGTTTGCTGTTGTGCTGGTCCCCAACATGAAATAATAGTTTGCTGGTCCCCAGCACAGAATTCTGGTTTACTGGTCAATAGCATGAAATGCTGGTTTGGTGGTTGGCCAGCTTATGTTGTATTTGAATACTGGTGAGCTGATTGACCTTTTGCTGGTTAACCAGCATATGTTGTGTTCTAAATGCTGGTGTACTGGTTGACCAGCATCGGATGCTGATGTGCTGGTTGACCAGCATCGGATGCTGATGTGCTGGTTGACCAGCATGGGATGCTGATGTGCTAGTTGACCAACATATTTTGGTTTTTGAATGCTGCTGTGCTGGTTAACCAGCATGGGATGATGATGTGCTGGTTGAGCAAAAACATTTTTGTTTTTGAATGCTGTGGTGTTGGTTGACCAGCAAATGTTGTGTTTTGAATGCTGGTGTACTGGTTGACCAGCATGGGATGCTGATGTGCTGGTTGACCAGCATACATTGTGTTTTTAATTCTGGTGAGCTGGTTGACTAACATTCTAGTGCACAACAACGAGTAGCAGCCAACTTACTTAGTGCACCTGTACTTACCTTACATAGCCACGGTTTTGACTGACGGCATAAAGTTTGGTCTAGTTTGCAGCCTTTTCTGCCCACTTATGCAGGAAACTTCTGTCCAACCAACATGAAAAATGACCAGTCACAGTTTGTATTATTTTACATGCTGTTTTGAGGTAGGCTTATCTGAAATGAATGATACCCCAACAATAGACTACCGTGGCAAAAACTCAAGACAACTGACAATTACTGGCTGTACATAAAATTCATCTAATTTCTGTCCATCCAAAAGTAACGAGTAAAGATTACTACACAGACATGTTACATAAAACGTGTAAAATTAGTGCAGTCCTCATTTCTTTACATATCCTACATCAAGTTAATATATTTAACAGAAAATGTAGGGTTTTGGTTAGTTTAAAGAGGGTTTTATTTGCAATACTCAAACTGCACTCTAAAATTGGCCTTTGAGTAAATAATATTTTTAGGGAATGATATGGTGTAACTTCATTCAGCTTAATAAACTCGACAATTTAATAAGGAAAACTACATTTTTCTTCACATGGTCAAGGATTTCAAACAATATCAGGTATGATTCATTTTAGAGCAGAGGGGATTTATCATGGGGATTTGTTCCCCTGTGTTGTGTCAGTGTGACTCTCCATGGAGTTTCAGATGGAAAATGACACAAGGGAAACGGAACATGAGGATAAAATGGAGGAAGAATCCACACACTGGTAAGACTGACTCCACAGTTGGATTATGTTCTTTGTTATAGCAGTATGCTTATCTTTACTGTGGTCTGCTGATGGAGCAATGATTCCAAAAACCAGAATAAACTGTTCAGGAAGAGCAGGTCCATTATGAAACTTTCTGACCTAAATACTATAATAGACTCTTTTCACAATTCACAGAATTCAACTTATAGTTCAAACACCACAGAGCAAATATTTTTCCAGCCTGGTCTCATGAACATTATGACCCTGCCAAAATTTTTGGGAAATAAATAAATACTGTAAATAAATAAAATTATGTGCCTTACCCTAAACGAACACCTAAACCTAACCAATAGTGCCCAAAAACAAAATGCAAATTGAAAAGCAAATTTTCTCAAGCAACCACATCATCTTGTGTCGCTTTTATGACACTCTCATCTCACGTGTCAGCTTGCATGCGTGGCTGGTTTCGATCCGCGGTCTAGTAGGCTACGTCTACATTAATCAGGATACATATGAAAATGGCATTTTCATTTTCGAAACGCTCTCCGTCCACCCTGCCATTTTCAAGCATTTTCCAAAAGTTGCTCGTCCACACTGAAACGTATAAAAACACTTAAATCCCCTTACTGCACATGCAAAATATTGCCATTGCATGTATGGTCTGAAACGCAATTGTCCTCGTGTTCCGTCGCTGGACACCAATTCCGAGTAAACTTTCCATCGCCTTTGAAGGAATGCAATGTGAATGTCGTACAAAGAAGCATTTATCTTTAACAACGCTATCAAAGTGAATATCAGGCACAACAGCGCCGCTATAACACAGGCTGCCATCTTAATTGTTTTGGTTGAATGGATCACATGACTGCGCCACATGACAGCAAATACGTCATTGTTATACCTGTTTTCCCAGTCCACACTACAACGTGAAGACGGTGTTTTCAAATTTATCCACTTGGGAGAGCGTTTTCAAAAAGCTCAGTTTTCGCTGACAAAAACGCCATCTCAGTGAGGACGGAAAGCCAAAACGTAGATAAAAAAATGCGTTTTCAAACAAAAACGTATTAGTGTGGACGTGGCCAATCCAAGCGTTAAAATGTATCATTTTTCAAGTTATATTTTTAGATGAAAAGTGTTTCGATATCATAGCATAGAAGTGTGTGAGTAATAGTGTGAAAAATAAGTGTTTGTAAAGTCATAATCAGCTGTTGTACTCGTGATTTGTGTGAAAGTGAATAAAACATATAGTTGTTATAGCACCTCTAGTGTTAATTTCACCAGGTAGAATCTTGCATGTAAAAGTCAGTGTGCAAAAATTTTGTTATAGTACTGTTTATTCTATGAGACATTTTCTGTTAATTTCCATCATCAAAAACAGTGATTGCCTATCCACAATATTCTCAGCGAGTCCACTGTATTTCGCAAGGTGGGCAGAATTTCCGGATGGCTAGCGGAAGTGCGATTGGTTGGCGTTTTGTGTGTAGCCGGTCACTGCTTGCTTGCGTATTATGCGGTTTGGTTCTTGCTTTTTAAATGTTGTAAGATGTCTTTAAAATTCCCCGGACAATGTGTGCAGTCAATGGTTACCTAACAATCAAGCGAAACTAAAGTTTGATCTAAAACAGCAATGTTATGATCAGAAACCACTCGCAAAGCGCTCCAGTTCCAGATGCTTCTTCCATTGGCTGCCTACAGATGGATTGACTTAGAAACATCTGTTTGAAAAAGCTTTTAAATAATTTGTTTGTGTGCTCTTTTCACTTTATTGGCAAGAAGTCAACAGCAGGATTACTTATATTATCCACTGTAACAGTCCAGCTGCGATAGACATCCAGAAACGGAGCACAATGAATTACATAAATGATAGCATTATTGTGCTAACAGGTGTGTGTGCACAGGGTTGGGGAGTAACGAAATACAAGTAACGGGATTACGTATTTAAAATACAAAATATAAGTAACTGTATTCCACTACAGTTACAATTTAAATCATTGGTAATTAGAATACAGTTACATTCAAAAAGTATTTTGATTACTGAAGAGATTACTTTGCATTTTATTGTCATTTGTTTCATTTAATATTTAGTCCTTTCAGATGGAAAACATTTATCCATATAAATGATGCGATCCAAAGTGCATTTGAACAGCAGTGAAACACTTTCTTATGATACGTTACATTCATACGAGCAGACAGAGAAGTAAGTTTGAAGTAAGTTTGGAGCAGCAGAAATAGAAATAAACCTTGTGTAAATTGTCAGCTTTATGCTAAGCTAAAATGCTATTTCTAGCCATTTTACATGCACATGTTACCAGGCACAATCATATTTTTTTATCAAGAAAATTCACATTGGATCATAATTTCTTTTTTTCTAGTAAGACCTTTGATTTTAGGGCAAAAATCGTATTCTTGATGATAATTTTTGTATTGTTTTCCTTTAAAAATATCTAAAAATCCTTAAAACAAGATCAATTAGATTTATGAAAAAATCTACCAGTGCTGAAGAAATAATCCAAAGTATTTAGAATACGTTACTGACCTTGAGTAATCTAATGAAATATGTTACAAATTACATTTTACAGCATGTATTCTGTAATCTGTAGTGGAATACATTTCAAAAGTAACCTAACCCTGTGTGTACATGTGCTGAAAGTTCATTAGACATTTGAGAGTTTGTTCATTTCTATTTAGCATCTTTTTTTGTGAATGCTTCACATGTTTTGAAATGGCATTATTACTGAGTATAAAGTGGAACAGTGTTTTTCCTGAACTGTCTGTGAGTAGTGACAATGTTTTCAACTGTTTTCATGCTGTGATGCTAAATGGATCAATTCTACAGCGGAAGACCATAATTATTAGGTGAGACATGTACAGTAGTGAGATGTTTTATTACGTTTGAAATTAACTATTCTATTTTTCCTGCTTGCAACTCACTTTCTTGTGAGTGTTTTTGCAGAATGTGCATGCCTTCTCTTAAGGGGAAAAGGTGATTTGGACAGTGTGGACATTAATTCAGTATCAATTAAATTTATTTGTACAGCTAGTGCTTTTAATAATACATACTGTTTTATAGTTATTTTACAGAGAACATTGAACTTTTGTGTACAATGAGATACAGAGATTATGTGTTCTGTCCAACCAATGTGTATAAACTAACAATAAACAACCTTGAGCTGAACACGCTCAAAATGGTGGAAATGATTGTGGACTTTAGGAGGAACCCCCCAACACTGTACCCCCTCACCATTCTAAACAGCACTGTGGCAGAAGTGCAGTCACTCAGGTTCCTGGGCACTACCATCTCACAGGACCTGAAGTGGGAGACCCACATTGACTCCATTGTGAAAAAGGCCCAACAGAGGTTGTACTTCATTTGCCAATTGAGGAAGTTCAACCTGCCACAGGCGCTGCTGATACAGTTTTACTCAGCAGTCATTGAGTCTGTCCTCTGCACTTCAATAACTGTCTGGTTTGGTTCAGCTACGAAATCAGACATCAGAAGACTACAAAAGGACAATTCGGACTGCTGAGAGGATTATTGGTTGCCCCCTGCCCCCCCTTCAAGAACTATACACTTCCAGAGTGAGGAAAAAGGCTAGAAAAATCACTCTGGACCCCACTCACCCTGCCCACTACCTCTTTGAACTGTTACCTTCTGGCAGACGCTTCAGAGCTCTGAGCACCAGGACCGTCAGGCACAGGAACAGTTTTTTCCCTCAGGCTATCCATCTCATAAACAATTAAACTGCCCCACTGAGCAATATATGTGCAATACACAGTTTAGTCTTTTTTATATTTATCCAAAACATCCAACCTCTTCTGCCATTTCATTCCTCTGAAAAAAAAAACAAACAAAAAAAACATTTGCACAGTGCATAACAGATTTGTATTTGCACTGTACATTACAGATAACAGATTTGTATTAGATTGCACTACATATGTGTTTGTGTATATATATATATATATATATATATATACACTATATTGCCAAAAGTATTCGCTCATCTGCCTTTAGACGCATATGAACTTAAGTGACATCCCATTCTTAATCCATAGGGTTTAATATGACGTCGGCCCACCCTTTGCAGCTATAACAGCTTCAACTCTTCTGGGAAGGCTTTCCACAAGGTTTAGGAGTGTGTTTATGGGAATTTTGTGAGGTCAGACACTGATGTTGGACGAGAAGGCCTGGCTCGCAGTCTTCGCTCTAATTCATCCCAAAGGTGCTCTATCGGGTTGAGGTCAGGACTGTGTGCAGGCCAGTCAAGTTCTTCCACACCAAACTCGCTCATCCTTGTCTTTATGGACCTTGCTTTGTGCACTGGTGCGCAGTCATGTTGGAACAGGAAGGGGCCATCCCCAAACTGTTCCCAAAAAGTTGGGAGCATGGAATTGTCCAAAATCTCTTGGTATGCTGAAGCATTCAGAGTTCCTTTCACTGGAACTAAGGGGCCAAGCCCAGCTCCTGAAAAACAACCCCACACCATAATCCCCCCTCCACTAAACTTCACAGTTGGCACAATGCACAGACAAGTACCGTTCTCCTGGCAACTGCCAAACCCAGACTCGTCCATCAGATTGCCAGATGGAGAAGCGTGATTCGTCACTCCAGAGAACGCGTCTCCACTGCTCTAGAGTCCAGTGGTGGCGTGCTTTACACCACTGCATCCGACGCTTTGCATTGCACTTGGTGATGTATGGCTTGGATGCAGCTGCTCGGCCATGGAAACCCATTCCATGAAGCTCTCTACGCACTGTTCTTGAGCTAATCTGAAGGCCACATGAACTTTGGAGGTCTGTAGCGATTGACTCTGCAGAAAGTTGGCGACCTCTGCGCACTATGCGCCTCAGCATCCGCTGACCCCGCTCTGTCATTTTACGTGGCCTACCACTTCGTGGCTGAGTTGCTGTCATTCCCAATCGCTTCCACTTTGTTATAATACCACTGACAGTTGACTGTGGAATATTTAGTAGCGAGGAAATTTCACGACTGGACTTGTTGCACAGGTGGCATCCTATCACAGTACCACGCTGGAATTCACTGAGCTCCTGAGAGCGGCCCATTCTTTCACAAATGTTTGTAGAAGCAGTCTGCATGCCTAGGTGCTTCATTTTATACACCTGTGGCCATGGAAGTGATTGAAACACCTGAATTCAATTATTTGGATGGGTGAGCGAATACTTTTGGCAATATAGTGTATATATATATATGTATGTGTGTGTCTGTGTGTATGTATGTATGTATGTGTATAACTATTTTTAATTTTTTATTATTATCTATGTCTTGCTGCTGTTTGTATTGTTTTTGTATTGTTGTGCACTGGAAGCTCCTGTCACCAAGACAAATTCCTTGTATGTGTAAGCATACTTGGCAATAAAGCTCATTCTGATTCTGATTCTGATAATAAAGCTAGATTGAGCTTACTACACATTCATCTCCCACAAAATAATTGTATTTTATCCAAATAACGGCAGCATGACAGTCTCATCGCCTGAGTCCTGTAATACATGAGCATCCTGCTGTCTGGACCTCCCCTGTATCTGCAGTAAGTACATAATCTTGGTGCATGGATTGCGGGGAGTAGCATGAGCCTCCGCATGCGGAGTCTCCGTGGTGTCATGCACAACGAGCCACGTGATAAGATGCGCGGATTGACTGTCTCAGAAGCGGAGGCAACTGAGACTTGTCCTCCGCCACCCGGATTGAGGTGAGTAACGTGCCACCATGAGGATCTACTAAGTAGTGGGAATTGGGCATTCCAAATTGGGAGAAAAAGGGATAAAAAAAAAAAAAAAAAAACATGTCCAACTTTACAGCTTTGAAGGCACTAATTTAGGTTAGTCTGCTCAGGTTCTTTCATCGATGGATTAAGACTCAACAAAATAACTAAAATGCTTCTATTTGTGATATTTGCCATCATCCTCAAACACATAATCATTAACAGATTGAAGAACAATATCACCTCGCTATAATTCTGTGATCAGGTTTTCTCAAGTTTCTGTCATTTTTAATGCTGCGTTAGTACATAAAATAACGATTGTTATGCTTAATCGGAAGTTTCGCCAACATCACCCGCAAAGCATCATGGGACTCAGGAATATTGTGGATAGAGCAGCAGGTCAAATACAAGATGTGAGTAGTTTATCTTTGAGTAGCCATTCTAGATTTTTTTTTTTTTACAGGATAATTCTGTGCAGTATATTTGCATCTCCCTCGTCATATATGGCCTAATACAGTATATTGAATAAAATATTCATTGTTTTATCATAATATCCCAATTTTAATAGCTCTGCAATTTATTATTCAAACATTTTTGATGGGAATCACTACCTATGTCAAATTAATTTATAACTTAATCAAATAAGATTCTTTTAAATGCTGATGTTACATTCATGACACATTGGCTGTGTAATTTTAACAGAGGTATGTGATAATTGTAGCAGCAAATTTAAAAGCTCTATGAGGTAAATACATTAAAATCAGGCCAGGACATTTCCATATTCTGTTCAATAGATAAATGTGTACACAAATAATAGTCACAAAATTTAAACTGCTTCCTGTTTAATGAAGTAGTTTATTATTGCTTTCCTTCTAAGAAATGAGTCATATAAGTTATGACTGACATGCAGCCACAAAGTATGTATCAGGTATGCATTTAAGTTGTTTTTTAGTATGATTTAGGCATATGTATCACTCTGTGTATTGTGTATGCTTTCCTCACAATCCAAAAACATTATTTTCTTTAAATAAAAAATAATTAAATAAGACATTTATCTAATAATAAGTTTATACAATTAAATAATAAAAGTCGAGCTTTAAAGAATGCTAGAATGCATAAAGCCATGCAGTAGTTAATACTAATATATTTCCATTGCATAACAGAATCGATGCACTCTGCAAAGGCAAGTGCAATATTGTCTCCTTATGACTAGCAGAAAATCTGAATGCTTCTATATACAACATGCACAAGTTGCTATTTAAAAGTTAGGCCTACTTTCAATGTGCATACATTAAGGAAGGGTCATCATCAAGTATAGGCTTTTGGACTATTATCATTGAAAGTGTATTCCAACATATACAGTATACAGTACTTCTCAACAACCACCTCTCTCATTTCCATGCATCCCTAGCATTTTGAATTTACAAATCCTGCAAGCAATCAAGGGCAAAACACTTGATTTATGAAATTAACTTTTACATGTGATAGTTATCTGGAAATGTTTTACACTGCTTTTAATGTGCAGCAATTTCATATTCTGTGGAGTCATTCAATTTGTCATGACCTTGTGAAGTTACAGACCTGAGTATGTTTAGAAGGAAATTAACCTGTTTTTTCCTCTGCGTGAACATTTCTTATAGTAGGTCTCATTTGCAAGCAAATAAGGTGTTCTCTTCGGAACACATAATTCTTAGATGTGTCAAATTCTCAAGCAAATAAGATGTTCTCTTCGGAACACATCATTCTTAGATGTGTCAAATTCTCAAATAAGCTTCCTGGAGGATGCATTTATACATGTATCATAATGACATCATTGACTGTGGAACTGAGAATGCAAACAACTTTTCAGCTTCAGAAAGTAGCCAAACATTTTAAAATGTGTTCCTGCTATCTATTTGTCTGTCTTCCAGTACGCTTTGCTGAGGTGTGGCTCTTTGGATACGTCTCTACATTTTGAAAAACAAATATGCTTACAATTATGAATATTTTATGAATGCAAACACAGAAACAGAGAAAGCATGAAGAAAATGTAGGAGGAAAAATATGTCCAAACAAACAACATGTTGGCTTGACAAACAACATGATCTCATGGGAGGTCAGCATGCTGTTTCCAGTACTTTGTTTATCCTAGGCAGGGGCTAAAAACAGAAATGAAAACCAAAACTGAAAACGAATGAAATTTTTAGCATAACGTAACCGAAAACTGGAACAAACTGATTTTCAATTGTTCCGAAGTGAAAATTTTATTTTTAAATGCTGGTAACTGACTATAATCAGTTAATTTTGTTCTAATATTTTTTTCATGAAACCAAAGGCCAAAGGGTTTATCAGTAATTTTTTGGAACTACACCACTTCATGTTGCCCGAAAAAAATGAAAATGTGCTTTGATCCTGAAGGAAAGTGCTGCATCACACATTTCTTTGCCTAATTGCCCTTTGTGGATGTCGCATTCTGTGAATGAAGACCTTTTTAACAATTATGTATAAATACAACACACAGTATACATGCATGGTTAATCCAGATACAAGAAAATCATTATTATAGGTAAAAAGTACTTTTCTCAGTTGTTTCCAAGTCTTCACTGAATTATTGTTATATATGATGCATTAATACAGATTTGATGCTGCCAGGTTTTGACTGAGAAGAAGGTATGTAATTTAAATGTAATTTAAATTGAATTAACTGCTTGTTAAGATTTCCATGCAGATAAATCTGCCACACAGGAAAAATAATAATTGCTTATTTTCACTTATTTTGGTGTGGCAAGTGGCTTATTTTGGGCTTGTTTTTCCAGACCAGGTCGCTTGATTCTCTTGCGAGATCTGGCAACACTGCAATTGGTATTTCACCCATCCATTAGCGCAAAGTACTGTCATTTTAAAAATAACGTTATTAACCATTCTTTTATTTTGTTCTAACTGGTAGCCTTTTGGAAAGGAGGCTGTGGAACTTCTGCACAGGAACAAAAAAAGAAAATTCAGCTTTTGCTCAGAACAAACCGAAATGAAAAACATTTTATTTTAGTCCCTGATCCTAGGATCGTCCACATTATGCCGACTCACTGACATGCAGCATCTCCTATCAGACATGTTTGCATGGCTTTAGCGTGTTTACCTTCTCCTGTGGCACGACCGTCACGTCAGCAGCATGGGAGACCCGGGTTCGGATATCGCGTTCGCATTATCAGTGACGAGCTTGATTTGGAGGTTGCATTTCTCCCTCTAACATTACAGTTTTACTCCACTCATTGTTAGGTTTAGGTTTGGGGTTTGGGTTGGGGAACATCTCACTTCAAAACTTGCTTTTGGCACCCCTCTGTGGACATTTCAACTGGTAAATGGAGCTCATATGTGCCAACACTTACCGCCTTGACCACTGGGGGCATTGTTTCGAATTTTGGTAAGCACAGACTGATTTTAGCAAAAGAAAAGTCACTGTGTTTTGGTCGTAGACAACACATTGCTTTATCAATGGTTTAATGACTCACTTAAAACACATAAAAGAGTTTCACTTGTTGCCACCTATTGGTGTAAAGGTGTAATTTACAAAAAAATGGTCACTAAACGAATCAGTGAATAAATCTTTTTGGTGAACGGATCCAAAAGTGAATGTAAACCAATACATTGCTATGGATCGATACATTGAGAGATAATCCCAGAGACACCTGAGAGGGGGGGGGGAGAATGAGCGCCTCACAGGACTGACAGTGATGACATCTAAAACAGACGACGAGATTAGACACAGATTTTAGAACATACAGCTTTGGGAAAGTGTTGAAGAATGAGAGTGGGCTAAAGATCCATTGCACTAAGATGGGCTGCCCAAACACACTGAAACTAGCCACATGCACAAGCACAGAAAGCCTTGATAAGACAGAGGAGGAGCCACGGCAGGAGACACACTACAGCATGAGGGACCTCCAGGAGGTGGTTGGGAAGAATGAAGGCAGCACTGAAGGGGTGACCGGTCTGAGGCCAAGAAAGTCTACCGTGAGCACGTACAGCACCAGCAGACTAAGGGAAGGGGATGCAGGAAGGAGAAAGATGGTGAAGTGGCCTAAAGCCATGGAAAGAGGCAAGCGGGAGCAGTTTGACACTGATGTCAATGCAGTGCTGGAGCAGGCGCTAGCAGGAGGAGTGGAGCACAAGCTGGAGGCCTTCACCACAATGCTATACAATATAGGCTGTGAGAGATTTTGAGTACAGGACAGGAAAGTGACTCCTGGAACCAAGCAACCTTCACAGAAAGAGCAGAGGATCAAAGCCATAAAAAAAGACCTCATGCAGCTCAGAAAACAGTTTTGCAAAGCAAGCAAAGAAGAAAGGCAGGGCCTTGCAGAGTTGAGAGATCCAGTGAGGAAACAATTGTTCAGCCTGTGTCGAGCTGAGAATCATCGTAAAAACAGGAAAGAGAGAGCCAGGAAAAGAGCAGAGTTTACAGAAACCCATAAAGGTTCTCCAACAGATTGCTCAGTGATAAAAGAAGTGGCAGACTGCAGTGCTCAAAGCAGGAGTTAGAAGAACATCTGAGGAAGACGCAAAGTGATCCAAAGAGAACTAGGAGAGTGTGAGAGGCTGCTGAACCCCCCGGGGCCACAAGTATAGTTTTATATAGCAGAGCCCAGGCTTTCTGAGGAAAGAGACATTATTAAGAAGGCCAAGAATGGATCTGCACCAGGTACGGATGGGATACCTTACTGGGTATTAAAAATTAACACCAAGACTCTGGAGGCTTATGAGAAGTATTTGGAAGAAGGGAGGAATGTCAGACAGTTGGAAGAGTGCAAAGGGATGTTTCAATCCCAAGGAAGAAGAGTCAAGGGAGATCTCACAATTCCATACCATCTCACTGCTGAATGTAGAGGGCAAGATTTTCCTGGCTATTATTGCCTGCAGAATGACACAGTGTACAGTATATTGGGGAACCACTACATTGACACAGGAGTGAAAAAGGTGGAATAACCAGGGTATTAGGATCCCTGGAACACACCAACACTCTCACCCAGATCATTAGGTAGGCAAAGGAGCACAAAGGAGATCTAGCAGTTCTCTGGCTGGATCTGGCAAATGCAAATGGCTTGGCTCCCACATCAGCTTGTTACCACCACCCTGAAGAAGTACCATGTGCCAGTTAGAATCCAAGATCTGCTCAAAGACTACTTTGGCAAGATGAGGTTCACAGTGGGCAGTTACACAACAGAGTGGCAGAGGCTAGAAGTCAGGATTGTAACAGGTTGCACAATTTCCGTCATCTTGTTCGCTGCAGTGATGCACCTACTTGTGAAATCTGCAGAGAGGGCAAGCCGTGGACCAATGATGAGGTCTAAAATACAACAACCACCCATGCAAGCATTCATGGATGACATGAACATAACAACGCAGTCAGTTATTGAGGGAAAGTGGATGCTAGAAGACCTTGAGTGGCTTGTGACATGGGTTAGAATGACCTTTAAACCCAGCAAGACCAGTAGTCTGGTCCTGAGGAAAGGGAAGGTTGATAACAACATCAGATTCAAGCTTGGAGGAGAGGAGATTCCAACATTGTCAGAGAAACCAATCAAAGTCTGGGAAAGTAGTTTGACGACACCCTGAAAGATATCTCAATTATAAAGGAAGGCAGTAGATCAGGCTGAGGAGTGGAGGAAGAGGGTGGGCAAGAGCTGCCTGCCAAGGAGATATAAAGCCTGGTGTTACCAGCATGGTGTCCTGCCACAACTTCTTTGACCCCTCCTAGTATACAAATTCTGCATGACCACAGTTGAGGAAATGGAGAGGAAGATCAGTGTACACCTGAAGAGATGGCTAGGTGTCCCCAAGAGCTTTAGTAACATCCACCTGTATAGCTCAGGTACCAAATTACAGCTCCCATTTAGAGGCCTTGTCGAAGAGTTTCAGGTAACCAAGGTCAGGCAAGTGATGCTCCTTAGAGACTGCAAAGACATCAAGGTGAGGACAGCTGGGATTGAGGTTCGTAACGGGCAGAAGTGGTCAGCTGTAACAGTAGTCGAGGAGGCAGAGTCCAGATTGCATCACAAAGACATTATCGGTGCCATAGCAGTTGTAAAACTGGACGTTGGGAGGGCCAGCTTGAGGTATGGCACATGGCAGAGGATGGAAAGATGGCAAGAGTAGTGGGATTATCTCAGCAAGGGAAATTTCCATGATTGGATGGAGCCAATCCTTCCAAGTCCTACAAATCTGGTCATCTGGGGATTGAAGGAAGACCTGAGCTGCACACACTGCATAAAACCAGCAAACCTGGAACATATCCTGTCCTCATGCAGGAAAGCACTTACAGAGGGGAGATACCACTGGAGGTATGATATGGTGCTAACAGCACTGCTACATCCTCTGAGGGTAGGACACTATAAAGTTAAAGAGAACGGCTCCCGCTCAACCATCAGACCAAACACCAACAATCACCAGAGTATAAATTCAACAAAATTTATTATTGTGAAAAGATATTTTGAAAAGCAGCAGGGAAAATGACTTCAGGATGACCCCTGGCCCAAAATAACAAACAAAACAATCTAATAAAATAAAAAGAAATAATTAACCTATAAATATATAAATAAAGATACTGTGAAACTTACCTACCTACTCTAACAAAAAATTAAGTAAACTAAATCCAACAAAACAGGCAGGTCAACCCTACAAACCTGACTGTTTTAAAGGCAGAACACTACTCGTGGCTTCAAGTGTTAAATCACAAACTGTTATGAAGTTACTGATCTCAGAACTAACATAGCAGAGAACACACTGGGTTTGGTCTGGTGGTTGGCGGAGAGTCTGGAACAGCACGACTGGCCCAGAGTCGTGACAGCTCGCATCTAAGAGGTAGGGCAGGGATTTTATAAAGCACATCTTTAGGAACCACCAATCACTGTCGCAAGTTGAAGCAGCTAATATGTGAATTGGCGGCACCTGGAACAGATAGACACTCACAACGCAAACGAGGAACACCCACACACACACAAGCAGAGAAAAAGCACCAAACAAACTTTTACGAAATAACATGGGATGTAACAGGCATTGACAAGACATCTAGAAGAAGCTACACAGAAATGTAGGAATATCCAGAAAGGCCCCAAACATATCCGCTTTGTGAGGAGTGGAGAGAAAACCTCAAACACTAATGAGAGTGGCTTACTTGAACTCGCCTCAGACTGGGAGGTGAAGACAGACATCCAGTGGCATCTCATATTCCGTCAGGACATTGTCAGCACTTCGCTCTGGCCAGAATTGTTAATCTGGTCCAGAACAGTAAAGACCATCATAATGCTCGACTTACAGTCCCATAGGGAGAGCTCATGGAGAAGGCATTTGAGAGGAAGATGCAGAAATATCAACCTCTGGTGGATGAGTGTGTCCAAAAAAGATGGAGAGCAATGTGCCTGCCTGTGGAGGTTGGAGACAGAGGCTTCCCGGGACAGTTACTTTGAAGAGCACTGAAAATGCTGGGCATCAACAGTTCAGCTTCTGTTGAAAAAATACTCATCCAAAAGCTTTTTCCCCATGTCCATCAGTGTGTATTTAAACCATTGCTGACAGAAAACCACATTATGTGTAACACTGACCCTGTTGTGCCTTTGACTCTCAGTGCACAGCTACATGCAGAACTGTGTGAAAAAAGGGTCATTGTGCTTTCACATACTCCCCTGAGATACATTCATTTTATATGAATGTACAGTCTGTTAGGTTTTTATATGTCCTTCTCTTATTGCTTTAAAATGACTGTTTTCTGTATAAGATCAGAGTCCTGGGTGCATTGACCTTTTTGGAAAGCAGTCTTTCTATGTCAAGAACATGGTCGGGCAAGAAACTGGGTGAGCACAGACATAATGCTTAATCAACAAACAAAGAGAAAATAAAGAAATCCACAAAGAACAGAATCCACAGTTACTACCACAGTTTTGTCTCTCTCCACATGGTCCTCACTGAGAGCCTTCCAGAAAGGCCAAAAACCTGTCCCATTTCTTACCATATGCATCCAATCTGCCAAGCTGCTTATATGACATGTTTTCAAATGCCGCCTCCCTGCCCAGATCGGTGAACCATTCTTGAAATGAGGGAGTGCCAATTGACTTCCATCCTCTAAGAATTATTTGTCTGCCAATCATTACACTAGTTTGGACCCAGCTTTTTGTATATTTGTCACCTACTTTAATAACCACCCCATTACCCAATAAACAAAGTCTTGGCAGAATGAAATTTGAATATTTAAAACCTGATAGATAAAATTCTGGACTCTTACCAGAATTATTGAATCTTAGCGCAGAACCACAGAGCATGGGCTATGTCTCCATCCTCCAACTGACATCGCCAGCAGGTAGGTGTGCCTTTTAAACCAAGCCTAAACAATCTAGAGGGAGTCCAGTGGAAACGATGCAAAATCTTAAAATCAATAAGTTTAAAAAAAAATAATAATTCTTTCCCACTCCCCATCCTTCAATACCAAGTTCAGATCTCTTTCCCATAACCTATTAAGAGCTGTTAAGGCCCCGTCACCAAGACTCTGAATTAACAAGGAATAATACACTGACGTTTATGCCCCTTTCCAAAGGCCGTGAGCACCATTCAGAGGGTGTCTGCAGCTTTAGGGGGTTGTGCACTACCCCCAAAATAGTACAGATTAGATGGCGCAACTGTAAATACCTGAAAAATTGAGACCTAGCAATCCCAAACTGCTGTGTTCATTAATGACTAATAATTCATATATATGGAATTTAAATATATATAAAAAAATCTAAATCATTGATAGGCATTTATAACTATATACATAAAAAGGTGACTTTCATGCAATACCTGCCAAATAGTGAGACATTTACCTAATATGTTAAAGATGCTTAATAACACTTATTCATCCTTAGTAATAATTTATAAGATAAAGAATCAATCTGTTGAAAAGATGGAAGAAAATGGATAGATTATAAATCATTGAATAAATCACAGGTCATGATAAAAATCTATACCCTCATTCTAATTACAGCCATTTAACATTTCTAGCCTACAGTATTACAGTATGTAAGCATATGACATATAGAAAAAGCTATATGTACAAAATTATAAAAATGCGCATAGATTTGGCACCATCATGACCAAAAAATAAAATAGAATAAAATAATTTTTTGGAAAAATGTTAGTTATTGTTACTAAAATAGTAGCATTGTAAATATTCCTAAAGGAAGTCAGTGATTTCATGCACACTTTGTGAAGAACATAAAGTCCTTATTTGGCAGAGAACACTACTAATCAGTTATTAGAAATTGTGCAATCTTTAGATGTTCGCTGTTACTCGTGTTGCACTTTATCACGCCAGACAGCTCAGGGAGAAAACTCCCCATGTAGCCGATCAATGGAGAGATGCTGTTTTAAATTCTGTAAGCTGCTTTAATCGTGTTCCTAAAGCGGAGTACGCTGGGTGAAATGACCCACGCCACCCACTGCTGTCTGCTCTATAATTTTAATAACCATGCATCTGGTGTCAGTCCACCAGGGCACTTCACCCTAATACACCCACTCAAAATGACCTCAAATATAACCTTTTGAACCCAGTTCCTTTCTTATAACCCCTTTTAACATTGTCAGAATCACCCAAAAATTATAATTCTGACATAATCTACTTACACCCTGTTTGTTTGTTTGTAGCTTGCTAGCCTGCTTAGCAATGCTTATTCCACTACGTTTATTGTTTTATCCTTTGTCATTTTACCGTGTGCCTCGTATTTTTCCCCGCTTTTCTACTGTTTCAACTGCATGTATTTAACCGCACGCACTCGTTTTCATTTCTTTTTTCTTTTCTTTTTTCTGCTTGTCTACATCTCGCATTTTGACTGCGTGCATTCGTTCTCTCCTCTATGTTTTACATGGATTATTGCATCAGTTTCAAACATCTGCTGATCAGGAACCTCCAAAACAACAGCAAACAATTGTGTGAGGTATTCACATCGATCTCAAACCCCCGCTGCTCAAGAACTACCATAACAACAACAACAAACAGTTGCAGTAATTCATGGCATTCGCTCATGTTATTGCTTCCTGCATTGCATGCCACATGTTTACTATAGCTTCTTCCAACAGCAGTGAGGTATTTACATGTGATAAATGTAAGGAATTAGTCAGGCTGACGGAGAAGTTTAAGAGACACACGCATCCAAATGCTAGTGGAGGTCAGTGAGAAAGAGAAGCCAGTAGATACTGTTTCTGTTTCGGATGCGGGTAGAACAGCAAGCCTGTTCTGGCTGTAGCAGGGCGTTTGTGTGACGTCTCGGCGGCATACTCGCTCAGCAAGGTGACACCACTCTTCCGTTCCTGGTAAGGTTTTCAATTGATTCTCCCCACTCATTGATGCACCCACTGAGAATCATGTTGAAAGCACCCTTGTTATAAGAGATTCTGTTGTAAAGAACGTGGAAATAGATACTCCAGCCACTATTGTTTAATGCACTTTGGGGGCTCGGGCATCTGACATCAGATCAAATTTACAAGTGCTGGCTGATGCTAAATGTAGATTTTCTAAAATTGTTATTCATGTCGGCACTAACGATGTCCGGCTTCACCAGTCGGAGATCACTAGCAATAATGTTAAAGAGGTGTGTGAACTTGCAAAACGATGTCAGACACTGTAATATGCTCTGGCCCCCTCTCTGCTCATCGTGGTGAAGAGGTTTATAGTAGATTAATGTTTCTGAATGGCTGGATGTCTGAGTAGTGTCTGGAGAATAGCAAAGGATTTATAGACAAATGGAAGAGCTTTTGGGGTAGACCTGAACTGCTAAAGAGAGACGGACTCCATCCCTCCAGGGAAGGTGCCGCTCTCCTCTCTAGTAATTTGGCTCATAGTCTTAATAGTGATAGTATTTGATTAACTGGGGCCCAGGTCAGGAAGCAGACAAACTGGCTAATCCGAATGTCTGCAAGCTGCCTTGAGATGTCACAGATGTCACATAAACTACAACACACTCTTACACTCTTAAAATTGAATACATAGACTATCAATTAATTGCCAACAAAAGCCTTCATCAGCCAACTAACAAAGGACAATTGCATCTATGTGAACTTCTGCAGTTAACCCAGAATAATCTTACAGTTCATACAAAATCTTTGTTTAAACACTGGCCCTTAACACTTACTTAGTTTACAAATTTTAAACCATGACTTGCACTGCACATAAATAACAAATACTGGCATTCTATTCCTGCTGTTTAGCCATAGGGGAACTGGCCCCCCACAGTGAGCCTGGTTTCTCCCAAGGTTATTTTTATCCATTAACCAACATCTTATGGTGTTCCTTGCCACAGTCACCTTTGGCTTGCTCACAGGTGTTCTAAATACAATTATTATTTAACTATTTAATTATTTATTTTTATACACAATTTACAATCATATTTAATTAAACTACACAATGATGACTCTAAGACTTTATAAATATTACAGTTTAATTTTCTGTTCATGCATGATTTTATGTAAAGCTGCTTTGAAACGATGTGTGTGGTGAAAAGCGCTATACAAATAAAAATGACTTGACACCCATACCGATATGATTTTTGTTTCATCCATGGAACACAAATATATTTACACAGAGGTATTTTTTGAAGAATGTCCATAGAATATTTTCCCTAAAATGAAAAAGAATGATGACCCTGATTGTCAAGCTTTAGTTGCCCATACAATTCCTCAAAAGCCACATGCTGAAAATTTCACCTTTTGCACAATCAATTAATAATATACACCAGAACTTTTTAACTATATTGATTAGCTAGATGTCTTTTCTTTTTATTGTACGGCTTTTTATTTTATCTAGAATACTTGATTCTGATTGCTCAATCATGGCATTCTGTGGTCAAGAATTTTTGCATAATGATTGCTAAACTTTCTATTTGACCATTGTCCCAGCCATCTGATTTCCTACATAGCTGTGCTAGATGTTTCTTGTATCATTCGGCAATGTCTTTCATATCACATGATAAACTAATTTAACCTCCAATGAAGTGAATGTCCATTTATTTATTTATGACATGGCATTAAAGATCAAACTAGTTTTAGAAATGATTGCATTTCCTTAAATATGGATGCAGTAACTTGCCCCTAAAATCCCTGTTTTCCAATCAACAATGTGTCCTGATCTTAAAAGAAATGGGTTCCCTGAGAAATTGTGCACAAATGTCAGCCACGTTGCAATTTAATTTGTTTTTCATCATAGACCACCACATTTTGCAACCAAATATTTTCTGGAAATGTTTGTAAAGTGCTGGAACTGACCCAGTGGTCTTTTTTCTCACTTGTTAGGGCAGGAAAAATCAATAGAAATGGGAGGTGTGACATGTAAAGCTCTTGGCCCATTTCATGCCACAACATTTATCAAACGTTAATCTGAAAATGTGAACTTTTACTTGGTGCCAGGGGAGGTAATAGATCTTTTTGGATATATAGTGTATCGTAAAGACATTACAGAGCCTAACTGATTATTTAGCAAACACTAATGAATACTTGGAGATGTGGAATGTTGTTGCTTGCCATTTAGCCGGCACTTTGCACCCAAAACAACATGTAGTACACTAATTGAAGACTCAACCAGGGGTGTCTCTCTCATGCGGACAACGGTGATTCAGCAAAATATTGAAACAGTAAATCTGCCAGACTCGACAGTTCTAAGGACTGAACCTGCAACCTTTATGTAAGCAGCCCAGATCCTTTATCATTAGGCCAGTATCACTTGTGCATGCCAGAACATTTACACATTTACCAGGGAGCCAAACTTTAAAGTCTTGTATTTCTCAAGCTCACAGTATATTGATTTCCACTCTTTCCATTGTCACATAATGTAATTTGGTAGGCACTACCAGTGTACTAATGCTAATGTCTTGACCTTTGCAAAAATCTACCAGGATCACACAGGTGCCATTTTGTGTACTCCATTTTTGCATTGAGAAATGAAAGGATAATTGTTATTTGCCCTGTGTCAGGGGTCTGTTTGTTTTGGATCATTTGACCATGTGACCTCCCACAGAGCAGGATTACACTTTGGTGATGTGTCAATAACCGCTTAAACAGAGTGCTAACTAGTAGGAGCAGAGTGAAATTTTCCATGATTGTTCCTGTCGCTAAGAGTACATTCACCTACATTAACTTTTAGCTACACAAGCTTGATGTGACCACAAAATGTGTCAAAATGGGTAATTCTCACGAAAACTGTCCTGGTCATATTTGACACTAAGTATACATACATAAATATTTTGCTTTCTAATTACATATAATTATATAACATAATTATTTTGCCTTTATTCTGGCCAAATTCTGACTTAATTTTATTAATTCTGACCTCAATTTTACATCATTATTGAATCTTTGACCTTTAAAACCATTATAATTTTTTATTTATTTTTTTGCTTGTTTTTTTGACATTTTAAGGACACTTAAGCACATTTTATCTCTCAAATACCAGTACCACAAAAAAAAAAAAAAAATTCTTTTACTTTTCCTGCATAGTTTTCAATGATTCTCATTAACCTTTTTTTTTTTTTTTTGTACAATACTGTATTACAATATTATTATTATTATTATTATTATTTATATTTACAGTCATCGAAAATGAAAGGAAGGGTGAACTACTTAAAGAGTCATTAATATTCTTTGCTGTCTTCACAGAAGAGAAAGACTGTAAATTTAAAATGCATATACTGTATCTGCTAAAGTTTAATTTTATCAGTTTTTAGGAACAGATGACTCAAAGCTAACAGATATAGACTAAAAGCAACAAAACTACCATTTTTATTTCATGATGTCCCCTATCATTTGATGATTCCTACATAATTTAAAATGATTAAATTAATATGATCTTTTACTTTAATTTCAGTCCCCATCTAAATCTACTTACGGGGTTGATGTTCTCATCTGAGGTATTCCTGTTTTCGGTTTCCACTTTCTTTTGAGTCCTTGAAGCAGTGCCATTGTGGGTGTGCGTAAGCCTGTATGCACGGCACCAGAGCACTGAGACGTAGATAAACCAACTCTTCTGGCTTTTTTTCAATACATTTTGACGAATAAACTTGTACTTCTCACAAAGGCATGTATCAGTAACACTTCATTTAAGTTCTGCCAGCATTGGTGTTGCAGTTGAAATCAGGGTCATTGGACCATGAAATATTCAATCTACCGAGCTATTGAATAATGTTAATGCTAGAACAGCCTATCCTAAGTCTTACACTGACACTCATTAATGAAGTCCATTCATGAGTGCGGGAAAACATACAAATTCTAAAAATAAAAAATAAAATACAAAAAATTGTGGAATTTGTGAGTGTGCGTATGAAAATAATTTGATATCCCTAGTGGCTTGTAGATTGAGACTCAGGCCCTGATATACTTAATGTTTGTGTGAATAAAAACTTGTGCAATCTTGCCATCGTGCATTGTCAAATTCAAACTTAAAGGAATAGTTAACCCAAAAATGTACATTTAAACTGACTTCCGCATATTAAAACTTGTCACATTGCCATCAATCGCATGACATGTGAGAACCAGTGGTGTTCAGCATTACTGACGTCACACCAGAGACTATTTAGCAGAGACTTCTATTAAAATGAATGGGAAAAATTGGAATGCTCAACCAAGAAACTCTGAGCGACCAACGGTCAACGGATGTAGAAAGGACATCCCACCTTACAGGTAAAAGTGCCAATTACCTTTTAGATACAGACATCGCCTGTCAATCAACTGGCGCATTAGCTATACAAGCCATGAAAATTGCGTGTTTTAGCTTAATATAAGGTAAAGAAGCACAATTATGATTCCAATATTATCAAATTTTATTGCTGATTTGAAATATGTTCTTTGATCATAATCTTGACCAACCATTTTTGAGATTTCGGTGTTCCCCCATTCAAGTAGATAGGAGCTGCACTGGTGTGACTGGAAATAGCCTCCAGAGAGCATTCCCAAGATGGCCGACAGTGGACTGACTTACTAGAAAGACTTTGGTCTCACCTGGCATCATAACATATCTTTATACGGCATATTTAAATCTACACAAAAACAGAGATTTGAGACCAGTGGCAGAGGTTTGTAAAATAACAACAAAAATTTCAGTCTGTTCTTCCAACATGATCAAAAGGGAAACTATTTTTTTCCCCAGCTAAATTCGGGCCCAAAGTGAAAAATGCCAGACAAGCTCCACCATGTGGCGAATGTTCATTCCCCATGACATCATTAATTTCGCCCATGCTGTGCCTTTGACTTTACATTCCAGAAATTACATTTGCAAAGTAGTAAGTGAATGAATGCTGTTTTGGTCTCAGTACTTTTATGGTTAGGTTTAGATTTGGTTTAGGAGTATATCAATATAATTACTAGCCAAATGTTTCTGAAAATCGGATGTGCTATGCCTTTCACGTCACATCCATTCATAGAGGTAAGTAAATGAATGCGGTTTTGGTCTTACTGTTATGGTTTGGAGTATTTTAATGTAATTTCTACTCAAATTTTTCCAAAAATCGAATGCCTTTCACATCACATCCATTCAAAGAGGTTGTTTCTTGTGCTTGCTCAGTGCTTCACAATTGTAGTTCCAGATTTGACCACTGGGACTTTATTCTGAAAGCATATACCGATTTTTGCACACAAAACATTTGACCTCCTGTCACCGATTTTTCGGGATATCAGTCTGGTTCCTCACACAAAGATGTAATATGTCTTCAGAATACATGGAATACAGTGCATGTGTCTTGTATTTAGTGGTACAACTAACATGTTTAAATATGGCTATTTACACAGTTATTCTTGGTAAATCACCTGCATGTTACTGCATATGCCTGTGAACTGCATATGCACCTTGTTAGATTGCACAAGTAAATGAGTTGCCTTTTATTAAATCTTAGTAAATCAGGGCCTTATTTCAGTATGGAAGGTATATAGGCAGGTGTAGATGACAGCTGCTAATTGCATGCTTTATACAGCCTAATAGATGAATTAGCATACACTTATTACTGAATACTCCTAGGTGTGAAACTTTCTACAAATGCTGATAATGTGTTGATGCATTCAAATAGGTTCTCATTAGTGGCCTATCAAAATTTAATTTAAAATTGAGAAATATTACCAATGGTTTGCATCAATCCCATGAGAGTTTAAAGATGATCAAATGGGGGGCCTGGGTTGCTCAGCAAGTAAAGACGCTGACTACCACACCTGGAGTCGCAAGTTCGAATCCAGGGCGTGCTGAGTGACTCCAGTCAGGCTTCCTAAACAACCAATTGCTAGGGTGGGTAGAGTCACATTGGGTTAACCTCCTCGTGGTCGCTATAATGTGGTTCTCACTGTCGGTGGGGCACATGGTGAGTTGTGCGTGGATGCCGCGGAGAATAGCGTGAGCCTCCACATGCACTAGGACTCCGCGGTAATGCGCTCAATAAGCCACGTGATAAGATGCGTGGACTGATGGTCTCAGACACGGAGGCAACTGAGATTCGTCCTCTGCCACCCGGATTGAGTCACTATGCCACCACAAGGACTTAGAGCGCATTGGGAATTGGGCATTCCAAATTTTGGTCCCAGGTCTGTGTAGAAACGGGTAATAAGTTATTTTCCTGATAGAAAATCGAGTTACATAATGTTTTAGAAAATGTACTTATGTACATGTATGTATTTTTGAGTACCAGTCAAAAGTTTGGACACACTTGACTGAATTTATGTTTCTTATGATCTTGAAAACCTATTGATCTAAAAGGTTTATGCTACAAAGCTTGAAATTAGTTTTGTGGACAAATGGTAACACTTTACATTAATGTTCCCTTTGTTAAGGCATTATAAAGGGGTTTGTTAATGACTAATAATTCATTTACAAATGCATTACAAATAATTTATATGCTGTTATAGCAAAGTACGTAAAAAGGGTGACTTTCATGCAATAACAGCGAGCCATTTTACCTTACATGTTATAAATGCTTAAAAACTTTTATTCAACATTAGCAACCTTTAGAAATGTACCTTAATGTAAAGTGGACACATATGAAGCATTTATAAAGGAGTTGCCAACATTAGAAACCAATGTACATAAAGTTGAGTATGGTTTAATGGTCATCAGGCTTTATTATATGATATATGCTGTGAATGAGCACGAAGAGCTGAAAAGTGTTCTTGCAGAGGACTTTAGGTAACTAGGACTTGGTACACCACTCGAAGTAGCACCATTCTTTTGACATCAACATGTCAAGGAAAGTGACAACACAAATGAGACATTAAAGTAATGAATATAAACACAAAGTGGACTGTAGCAAAATGGCATAATCTCTTGTAGTCTTGCTATAATAATCTATTTTTGCTACATTGTGACATCAATCATGGATTAAATTAAAATAAGTATAATAAGAGCATTAATTAAGCATGTATAACATATTCTGGTAACTTAAAATGCTCACTATTTGGCAAGTTTTGAATGAAAGTTATAATATTTGATTTATGATGTAACATGCTTTTTATGCATGCTTTTTATGCATGTTGCTATAACTGCATATAAATGATTTAACATAAAAGTGTTAGTGATAAAATTCCTTTAGTCTGCAGAGCTGTAATCCAGATAAAGGGCGACTACTTTAAAGAATCTAAAATATAAGAAACAGTTTTGATTTGTTTAAACATTTTTGGTGACAACATGATTCATATACTTCCATTTGTGTTACTTTAGTTTTGATGACTTCACTATTTTTCTAAAATGAGAAAAGTAGTAACAGTAAAGAATAAAAAAAAAAAGAAAAAAAATGTGTTGCACAAGTTCAATTTCGATTTTACTGTTGGAGCATTTGTCGAAAGTTTTAATTTATAAGATTCATTTATATAATTTATACTTTGTAAACAAGAAAGGCATTTTTAAAAAGGCAAACACTCTCAGAAGTAAGTTTAATTTCAAGTCTCTCAGTGAGTCACAAAGTCTTTCACAAGAAATGTATCTCCCTTCAACAATCTGTGTCTTATATACAGTATGCTACACAGTAGATTCTGGCTCCATCCACATGTCCACGGTCTCGTCAGGGCACTTGGTACAGATGAGAAATATATTGATCTGTCATTTTTTTTTTGCGTTGCAGTGGGGGAGCACAGACGCAGCAGATGGGATGTCAAGGCCGCTCATCGGCGTGTCAATCTGCAAGGTGACTCTATTCTCCACACTGCCTCCTCACATTAAACTCCTTATTAGAAGAGCTGTGATTGATCCTCAGTATGGTCACCCTCCTCAGTGACCTGCAAGGAAACCACCACGTTTGATAGCAGCACACAGCGCATGTCTACCAAACCGCTGTGATTAGATGCACATGCCTCAGTGAAGATAAGAACTGACAGGTGTGTATTGTCACTGAGCTACAGGGTGACAGATGATTGTAGGATGACACAATTCATTATTACTGTTAGATAACATGACTTAATATTAATTCATATAAAATATACAAACATAAAAATATATAAGATAAATGAAATAATATTATCCATATATACAGTATACCCATAAGAATGAAATACCTCTATTAAGACATTTTTAATATCTTTTATATTTAATATCTATGATAATAAAGAAATAGTTTACACAAAAATTGAAATGTCAATATTTACTCTTGCTCATGTCATTCTAATATGTATGATTTTCTTCAGTGTAACAAAAGAAGTAGTTTAGTAAAATGTTGATGCTGCTCTCTTTTATACAACGAAAGTAAATGACTGATGTAATAATCGTAATGTCTGTAACGGGGGAAAAATGCATCATGTGGTTGAAAAGGATGCTTGAGCAGATTTAAAATCTAGGAGCTTGTGATTTCGATTTCAATTTCAAAGGCACAAATATGTGACGCTCTGCTACAGGGTACTTAATTATCTGTCAAAATATATGATGCTACATATGAAGCGGTTAATCGGTTTTCAATGAACATTTTGTCCACTGGCACAGCTCTCAAATCTCATTCATGTTTGCATAGATTCAAATATGGCACGTCGTGTCACACCATGTTTGACATCACTGATCCAAAACGTCATTGGTTGTTGAAAGTTGCCTCGCCAACTGTGGCACATCAGATTTGAATAACATTTTAAATAGAGAAAATGGATGCTTTTACTTAAATCTTCTGCTTTTCACATTTTATTCCTGAGTAAAAAAAAGACCCCAGTAATCTCACTTGGGTCTCTTCTAGAGTTTCAGATTCAAACTGTGCTCAGATTTGCCAAGATACCAAAGTCAAAATGATCCAGCGACATAACTACAGGGGGGGCAGGATGGACAGCCGCCCTAGAGCCCAGGGCAAAAAATGACCATGGGCCCAACAAGCGAAAAGGAAGGCGAAAACGATAGAGGGGGGATCCCCCAGCCCTTGGAAGGTGAAAAGGGCTGACAGGTGCTTAAGACTAGGGCCTGTAAGATCCTAGTTACGCCACTGGAATGAACTCAAAAATTTATAATTAAATTCATATAAAAAGGCCAGTTCACACTGCTCCAACAAACAAGCAACAACATCATCGTGAACCGTTGCCATGTCTATGAGGTAAACGTCCCTGCCAACTAGAAAACGAAACTGCATTGGAAGAGCAGGAGAAGCTCAATCACGATTAATCACTTGTTTAACTTGTCAGTTCCCTTCATAATCATATGTTAGTACTTCAGATGGAATATGAGCAAATAAACATGGACATACTGTAGATTATTGTGAGATCATTTTTTGGAGATATGATTTGCCGCAGAGTATTGGGAGATAGATTGCTCTTCTCATAAACAGCATCAAATCACACAGACAAAAAGGTATTGCCTTTATCAGATCCTTTATCAACAAAATAAGTGATCTTTGAAGAGCCTATTCAATTAAAATGGGAGTTTTGAAGATTTTAGACCATGTCTGTTAGCTTTTAGGACATCTATATGCTAGTAAACTACTAAAAATTGCCAAAATTACCTATAAGGAGACACACACATTTTAAATGTGCAGTCTTTCTCTTCTGGAAAACCAGACCCCTATACACCACCTGAAACCGTATAGCAATAGCAAGTAACAAATCACGGTTCATGGTTGTGACATAAATTAAAGACTGTTAGTTATTTTATTTTTTAAAAAGGGAGATAAGTCATTTGATATGTCTCACCCCAACTTTCTGTTTCAACAGGAAATAGATCAACACAGGAAAGAAAACTGTGCCCATCAAACCATTTCATGGGGTCTTTAATCCTAAAGTGCTGGTAGCTCATTTATCTTTCCCCCTATACACCCATAATATTGATGAAAATGCTAACTATATACCAATTTCACAATACAAAATCAACTGTTTCTACAGTTGTAGTTAATAACCCTGTAAAATCATTTTAAAAGGAAGGTTCTATATATAGAAATTGAAGTGCTGTGAGTGGAGGCCACATTAGACCAGCAGCTCCATAAACCCTCTTAAATAATTGACTTTTAATAATTCATGTTTTGCCCACCTACTATATTAATTCTCACTAACCAGGGAAAATTGAGAGAATGAATGATCATTGTTCAGCCTTTTTGGAACT